>NC_064420.1:12362500-12662500 GCF_023375975.1 Astyanax mexicanus | reverse complement strand
TTTCACTTTAAATGCTGCCATCTGTTTCACCATTTATTGTGGAACAGGAAAGTTAGCTAGTTAGCTAGATTCTGAAATGAACTACTAGCATTTTTATATTTGTTATGAAGAAAATGTCCATAAAACATTGAAACTACACATTACACTTTGATAATATAGTGGTTATTGTCATTTTTATCAAGGGAAATACTCCAATTTGTGTGGGGTTCTTTGGTCGCTTGTGCTGCCATCTTGCCAGTGATTTCTATAGTCCTCTGTTTTGAGTGTGCCTCTGAAAGATCAGTTTAAAGGGTCATGTAGCCCCAACACTACCCCTACCCCTCCAGCCTAACAAGAATCGGGACAGTCTATGCTTAGATGTATGCGAAAAACAGAGGGTTGGGCTAAGTGGTGGGGCCAATGGGTGAAATAGGATTGGGCCTATGTCTAGATTTGTGATGTTCCTATTACATTTATTTTTTGCTGCCATTTGTTGCTGCTACTGCTTCTGGGTTTTATGAAATATCATGAAATTGCATTTGAAAACTCTGCAGTGGGTAAAGTTAGATTAGTTTTACAGTTAATAAAACATTCACAATGTAGCAGTCTCTCATTTTAGCTCAGCTAACATTACTATGATATCCTTGTACAGCTTATATCAATTGAAAAAAAAAAACAATCACAGAATAAGAAATACTGTAATATGTCATAGAAGGCATTACCAACCAAAGTGGACAGTGCATTGAGAGACAATGATCACCATTGTCTTAACACATCTGGCTCTACATACAAACAAGCTATTCTGGCAGACCCTACAGACATATCAGTGTGGTTTTCTTTTTTCTTTCATGAACATGGCAAAAGTAATGGGATAGGATAACTAGTTCTTCCCTCATGACATTTGGCATGCCGGTGTATGACTAGACTAAGACTGGCTAAAACTTGGCATGAGTTTGTTTTGGTTAGATTTCACTGCTTACTTCCACAGTCTACTGAAGCAGGTCAGTGAAAAGAATGGTCACCTGGGCTTCAGTGTCCAAGATGCTCTGAAAACCTACCAGCAGGGATCATGGTAAGAGACACATTTATTAATTCATCCTTTGATTTATACATTCTATGCACAGAAATATTAGAAGACCTGCTCATTTGCTTTTTTCTTCTGAAATTAAGGGTATTTAAAAGAGTATATCCTGATTATTTTGAGAACTGGCTATACTATTCTATTCAGACTAGACTAGACAAGCCACTTAAATTTGTCCACTAACATTTGGACATTTTGTTCATTAAGTGTACACCCATTCATTCATCTCATCAGTCCTATTCTGCCTTGTTTTCACTGAAATTTGTACCATTACTTCTGCTATTACTCATGTCTTTGCAACTTAACAAGTCAGTGTGACAAAGCAGTTTTTTCTAACTGACGCTGGATTGTGTAAAAACGTGCATTTGACTTCATTATGTGTGTGTGCTGTGTTTTGTGTTAGGGACGAGGCTCTGGTGAAATATGCTATGCTGGCAGAGACTGGTCTTGTTGTGGCACAGAACAATGCTGCCCACCTTTGTGAGGTATGAACTTACAGCAGGGAAATATTTCACAGTGTGCTAGAGCTGCAATTTTTTTATCAATAATTATTTCTGCCATGCTCTTCATCTCTGCTTCCTGTGGGTATTGATAGAAACAGCATAATGTCAGATTTAAAGGCCCAGAAGACGTTTAAATGTGAAATGTTGTGATATTTACTGAGAAAATGTAATGTAACCAGTTTACGTGACCAAGTTGAGTGACCAAGTCAAGAATGCTAAAGTGTTTTATCAAGTCTCAACTTCTCAGCATGCACCCACTTCCCTGACTCCACTGATCACATGATGCTACGCCGTTCCCGCTAATTCCCTCCTAATTACTAATTGGCTCCACCTGTCCTCCCTGGTACATATACCCATCAGTTTGCTCAGTTCAAGTGATGAGTACTTAAAATAGTTTTCCTAGCTTCTCTATGACATGTTTTATTGTTTTGCCTACTACGTTTCTGACCCTTTTGTGTATTACTGTTTATCGTCTTTTGCCTTGCCTATTCTATTGATTACCTTTTACCTTTCAGCACATTACATTCTGTTACTGACCCTGCCTGTCCCTCACTGTCCTAGCCTACCCCCTTTCATAATAAACTCTGTCTCTGTCCCTGGTCTGGCCTGCACGAGAGCAGCCATAAACCTCCTATTGCGTTTCTGTCCACAGCACATTGGGTAGTGAAGTGCTGTTACAAGTAGTGTCGACAGTTTTTTTTTTATAATCGTCACTGTCGATTGTATTGACTAATTGTTGTAGCCCTACAGTGTAAGTGTAACCACATTTAAGCCTGAGGGACCTCCAAACTGGAAATTCACCTCATTATAATCATGATCTCTGAAGGAGCCATTTTACCAAGTTTGCTTCTTTAGTCATGCACAGGAGTCAAGATGCTAATGTAGCTAACAATTCAAGAAAGCTTAAGACCACTCATTAGCATTATACAAACTTTAATAACAGACCTTCATAGACACTCATGTGACACTTATGTTATTATATTATTATATATTATATGTTATTATACAATGCTATGTATAAAATGGGCATAATACAGTACTTTTCAGTAGAGTGATATACAAAATATTTTGGGCCGTGAGTTTACTACCATATCCCATGACTTTTGCCATTTTTCATAGAGGCTAAAAATGCTGCATTGACCTGCAGTATACTGTATGTTTGGTGTCTTCTGTTCACACATACATTTCTAGCCAGACACGGCCAGTCACAATCACTGCGTGGGTGGTAATGTCTTTCATAACATATTGGTACAAATGTGACACTGTGGATTGAGGAAAATATTAAATGTCTGCACAATTTCAGAACTCTCTTATTTCAGTCACAATATACAGTATTCACAATTTATACACTTCATAATAAATTTACATACTGCTGCTGCCCCATGAATTTTAGCACATCAGTCTGCGTTGCCCAGCTAAAACCTGCATGATAGCAAAGCTAGATAATATGCATTGAAATTATATCTTTTTTTCACTGCAGGTGTTGAAGCACGATTCTAGCTGTCAGTGGAGGTATCATAACTACTCCACCTATAACCACGTTCCTCATCCATCTGGTAAGTTCCCAACCTTGCGTGTGCTGGTTCAATATCCTTACTTAGTCAGCCATAACATTAAAATCACCAGTTATTGCCAGGGTCACCCTCATGCTGCCAAAACAATCTAATTTGTCAAGGTGTGTCACAAAGACTTCAAAGGGGTAATGTGGTATGTGGCCCCAAGATTTTAGCACAGGAGATCCTGTAAGTCCTGTAGGTTGTGAGGTGTGGCCAGGGCCGCTTCTAGCCCTTTTAGGGTCCTAAGCACAAATGGTTTGTGTGTGTATATAGGACTTGTGTAGCATTCACATCTCCACTTTTCCTACCAGGTCTTCTGAAAATGGGGGATCACTACAGCTCTCTGGGTGATATGGTAAAGGCTATAGGGTTGTACAGCAGAGCAGCACTACTGGGCAGTCCTCAGGTACCACTCACAATCACACTCACCTCTAAATCAGTGTTTAATTGTGATATCCAATACACACGTTCTTCAATAACGCTTGGTTGTAGATTTCTCTTTGTCAAAATATTATATATTCCCTGTTGGTATTTTACAAATTTTACAAATTACAGGAAAAACAGGGTTTTTAGAATACTGTACTCAGAATGATCTGATTTATGGTCATATAAAGTGTGATATATGAACTTATATTTAACTTTTAGTATAAATGTTTTAGATGTTGTCTGATGTTGTGCTCATGCTTTTAGGGAATATATAACCTGGCATCTTTGGCTGAGGAAGGATACAGTATTTCTACAAGTGTTCTGGAGCAGATGAAGATTCGGACAGAGCTGGATAAGAGCACTGTGGTGGAGCAACTTTTACTGAGGTGGGGAATTAAAACACTTGTTATATTTGTTCTGTATTCTGTGTGCCAGTAGTGTGTATTTACAGCAGCTCCCCTATTCTCATTTGTGTGTGGAATCAGACATACATCAAATTGAATTGAACCGTGATAAAATTATGGGTTTTTAGATGTATTAAGGGTGGCATGGGTGTTGAGTGGGTACAGTCTTAAAATGTGAGCAAATGCTAAATATTTTTTTTTTATGTAGAAATGTTTTCACGCTCATATTTCTTGCAGTATTTGTGCACTTTTGCTGCCTCAGACATGACATGTGCACCCCCAAGTGGTCTACTGAGTCTATAGCTTCAATAGAGGATGAAATGCAAAGGATTTTTTTCTGTATTGGCTTCTTTCTACTAGGGATGCACCAAATTTATTCAAACTAAATGATATGCTTTAAAATGGTAAAAAAAAGGGACAAGACTGAGTTATTTAAAAGAACAGTAATAAATGCAAGCTAGTGTGCAAAATGGATACAGGACTCAAATTTCCAAACAATGGATAGAGTTTTCTGCCCTACCTGCTCATCCCCAGACATGAAGCTCACACAGATTGCCAGATCTACACACAGGGACAAGTGACAATGAGTCTTACTCTGTAGCTGATCAGTAAATATACACTATACATTTGCAATGTCCAAATTGCCTGTCTCTGCTATTTTAGTGGTGGTGGTAAATTGCCTAGCTATGGTTAGCAAACCTTACTAAAGCTCAGTGATTACCTGACAATATGTATTCATCCAGATGTCTAATTTAGTTCAGCTTATTTCACAAATTTCTTATTTTTCTCAACTTGCTACCCTTTTTCACTCCTCAAAAATCCTAGATGTCTTCATGGTTGTTTCTAACTCCCTGACGTGTACAGTATTTTTTGCACTATAAGGGGCACTTAAAATCCTTTAATTTACCCAGAAATTGTTAGTGCGCCACGGCTGGCCTTAGTACAATCTAAGCTTACTGTAAATAATTGGAAGCACTTTACTCGCCCAAATAAATAGTTTTTAGGAGAGAAATATTTGTAGATTAATATACAGCGATCGTTTGACTTTAAAATATATATATATATATTTTTTTTAAGAATTGCAGTTTTGTTTAGTTTACGCCACCTAGCGGCAAGACCTGCTAAATTAGAACAATAACATGGCGAGACCCCTGTTCCTTACTAGTGTAGCATAATGCGACTTATAATCCAGTGTGCCTTATGTATGAAAATAGACATTTATTGATAGTGCACCTTATAATTCCAGTATGCCTTATAGTGCGAAAAATGAGGGTATTTTACAAATATGCAGTAAGGATGGAGACTTTGACATTAAACAATGGTTTAATAAAGGGTTTTTAAATGGATCTATGATGCTGTAGAAGAACCTTATTTGGTTCCATAAACAGGGTAAAGAACTTTCAAATTAAATAAAGAAACCCCAAAGAATCAAATAAAGACTCTTACATATCCGCTACATTACAGACATTCTTCGTTTTGGAATGTAACCAAGATTTATTCTTCTTTGGCATCCCTCAGAGCACCATCTGAAGTCCCTTTCTTTTGAAAAATTGTTGTATAGTGTACTGCAGTCTTCGCTCCTTGCTGTCTAGAGTAGTCTAGTGTTCGTCTGGTTCTCCAGGTAAATTGGCCATGGCAAAATGTATAATATTCAGGTGGAACTATGTGATAGACAGTCTCTGTAGGTGGGTTTCGGGCCAGCTGCCACCAGGGCCTGGATCTGGAACAGGAAGATGTGGATTAGAAGCAGAAACTTTAAGAAATGGAATTAAACAAAATTACTGCTTAAAAAGCTGTAACTGTAATGCAGCTAAAACTGTTTTCCAAATACTTGAATAAATTGTAATTAAATCAAATTGGCTAGATGCATGAGACTGCGCTGCCTGTTTCCGTTCTACGACTGGTAAGCGGAGTCATTTCTGCTTTCTGGCGCCGGTCAGCAGACAGTATGGCTTTCTACACGCTATCTCTCCAGGACTTACCAAAAATAACGATAAATGATGTTCAGCGCATCGTGCAAGCTTCCACAGCAGCACCCAGGAATAAGAGAGAGAAGGGCTTCAAAACACTCGTCGCTATTACTCTGTACTTCTGCCGGCAGTTCTCCCCACAACAACTCCAACCGGAAACTAGTATGCTTTCCACTTGCTACCCGAATGTTAGGTATCTATCTTTGCCATCTTGTGCACAGAGTGGATTCTAGTGACTTAGATCAGGTTAGAGGTTTATACTCATAAAGTAGAACACTACATTAGAACAAACCTGAATTTTAACCTGGAAACAATACAGCTATAATTTTGGCAATTCAACAAGTGTTCTTATGTATAAGTAGGCTTGTGTACAGTACAGTATGTGTGTAATATGAATTTATCTCACTGTGCTCTTTCTGCTACCCACCGCAGGTGCAGGGATTTTGAAGGAGTGAAGGATGATATAAGTCCGTGCTCTCTGGCTCTGTTCAGAATACAGTTGGGAAAGGCATGGCAGAACTTCACTCACAGCAGCACACAGCTGATCCTGGTTTGGGGGACCCTAACCACTCTCTTCTTGTTTGTGCTGGGCATCAGCATACGGAGTGCTCTCTGTAAGCTAATCTTCTTATCCTTTAGCATGTAACAGTTAGAAGAATCCTGGTTAAAAACAATCAGAATGTCTCTTGAAATAGCTGGACTGAAATTTTCCAGACCAAAATTAAAACTTTAACCACTGTTCTTGTGAGGTGTGCACGTTTGGACACGCATCTGCACAATTTGCATTTATAATCTGTGGGTCAAATGATGGCTACTACTGTTTTTATCTGAGAAATTCCAGTAACAGTCAGTTATAATGTGCTGCAGTCTTTTCATGGCATTAAATAATTAATTAAATTGTTTCTTGCTTTTTCTCCAGCCCATTACTCTGCATATTACTCAGTGAGACAGTTAGATCCTGTCAATCAAACAGGTGTGGAAAGTCTGGACACAGCAGCATCTCATCAGAGAGGACCTCAATTTCCCCCAGGACTCACTCATTTGGAACAGAATGGCCGCTCTCATTCGATTCAGAACAGACAACAACTGCAAGAGGCAGCAGATCTGGTGATCACGGCAACAGGAGTGTGTGTGTGCGCCCTGTGTATCATGTTCGTGACTCACCTGTTTTAAATGAAGAGTTTGAACAGACAGAGCTAGTATTGGTGAGGTTTGACTTTTATACTCAGGGGTGCAAGAAATGTTTTTTTACATGTACTTTTAAAAATAAAGGAGGTTCAGGTAAAGAAAACTCCACACTAAATACAACTTTTTATTTTTTTAGTTTTCAAATTAGGAAATGGCCATTTTCACATTGAATTAAAACAGATATAAGTCCGGGAACACAAAACCAGTTCAAATGGTGATCTGAGACACTTTTTAAACAGATACAAAACTTGTCTTTTAAACCATTTCAGGAGGTGGTCTGAGACGCAGATCACTTAAACCACTTTAAACCAGTAATAATTGCTCTGAACCAAGCTAATTTGCATATTCTATTCCTAACACAGACTCTTACAGATACAAATCACTCAAACCTCTTTTATACAAACAACAGTCAGTCACTCAAACCACTTTTGTAGGTGGTCTGAGACACGTTTAAAACATTAAAATCCGATCACTCAAACCATTTCAGGAGGTGATCTGAGACACAGATCACTCAAACCAGTTTAAACCAGTAATAATTGCAGTGAACAAAGCTAATTTTCATATTCCATCCCTACCACAAATCAGGTTAACTGGACACACAATTGAATACCAAGTGTAAATGCATGTGGTTAAAATCTTACCAGGATATAATCCAGATACTTACTATTCACATGAAGTGACCAGGTGTAAACAGCGGCATTGAAGTCAGATCTGATTAATGTGTTTTATGTTTGTTTGTTTTAATTTGATTTCAAAAAGGCCATACGTAACCTGTTGTGCTTGACCACAAATCATTATATTTCTTAAAGGAAAGGTTTGCTGGAAAAATCTAATTAACATAACTGATCACTGACCTCCCAGTGCTGTCAATTGGTCAAGACACATTTGATACAAACAAACACTGGTATCCCCACTCAGGTATATATACATATATGCTTCAATGGTCTATCCAAAAAGCTATATAAACAAGTTAAGAATTGTAATAATGATATTGAAACAGTAATGATGATACAAAAGCATGGATAGATGTTAATAAGTAAATATTTAAGCTGTTTGTTTGTTCTTGTTTTAATAGAATAAAGTCATTAATACCATATTCACCACACAGTGTTAGTGTTGACTCTATATGTGAGGGTCAGTGGATGTCAGTGAGTCAATGATGGGTCAAGAAGGGGTTAAACATGGACTAATCTGGACATGGGGCCTAGATGGGACCCATTTGGGATTAAGGTAGTCAGTCATGATGAGGTTCATTGGTGAAGCCCATTAAAATCTGGGTCCCAGTTTCAGGGCCCATTGCCCACCTGTAGCCCACCTAGCCCATGTTCCAAACACAAGAGACTCACCTGAGCATGCTGACTGGATTAATTATGACCTTATCTTTCTTTCTGCAGGTCAAGGACTAATGCGTAAAACTGTGTGAGTGTAGGAGTACGCAAGGCCATACGAGCACAGGATGGGCCCACTGATTATGCTGATAACGCTCATAGATAATGGGTGCATACCTCAGGATCCGGAACACTTTTTCACTGTGCTTATATGGGCAGGGAAGTCCTTACCTGAACAAGAACATAGGCTGAGGTTCTGCTGTGTGAAGGTTAAAGCTGATATTTATGGTTCTGCATGATCTAGGTCACCCTTTAAAACATAATCAATTTTTTAATTGGAGATCTTCTTGATAGTTCTGATAATATTATTATTATTGTTCTTGTTGTTATGATCACCATCATCATCATCCAAATCACCATCCAAATGATCCAAGTCAGTATCACGTTCAAAGCCATGACTGCAACCACTGTAACTACCAGTAAATACAATCCAATCTGGGTCAAGTCTATAAAGATCAGAATAAAACTAATAAAGCACTGTGTTAATTATTTCATGTGAATGTCTAATTTCACCACTAGAGGGAGTCAAAGCTCTACTAATGATCTGCTGGGTAAATCCACCAGTGAATCACCAGGGGGAGCACGAGCAGCTCTTACTAAAGAACAGCTTCCCCATAGGGACATAACTGATCACTTATATACTTATTATCCCTCCTTTTTAATGACTGGTGACTCATGGTAAAGATAATAGTGATGTTAACGACGATGATGGTAAATAAAAGTTGGACATTTGCAGTTGTAAAAAGTAATGTGCGATAAGGAGAGTCTCTAATCCACTATATCTTAAAAAATGATACAAGCTAACACCCCCCAAATGTTTAAAAAAATTATAATATTGACTACTAATTAAAAAATAAATATTAATTTGATCTACCCCTCAATCCATTAATACAATCCTGAATTGGAAGCTGACTCTCACCTTTATGTTCTATAATAATTGTACAACTTATTCCTTATTCCTATTTCTGCTCCTGATATATCCATCCCGCCATCTTTCCATTCATCCATTCATTTAATTGTTAAATGTTGAATCTGCTATATGCTTTACTGAACTTCAGTAAATTCCTGGATACAGGAGCTTATTGATGTTATTGATGTATTCAACCATCAACCATTATCCAACTAATCATTAAATGTTGAAACTCCATATATGCTCTATTGATATTGTATAATTTTAATTTCCTCCCTGGGTACAATAACTAACAATATAGTCTGTCTGTCCATCCATCCATCTATCTAAACATCTATTCATTTACTTCTTGGTGAAAGGTGGATAGATCCATCCATTTTTTAATCTATCTATACTTATTGTAAAAATGACATTTTTTTAAATGCCTACAGAATTTGTATAGCTTCAGTCCCTTTGCTGGGTACAATAACTAATATTGTCACCCATCCATCCATCCACCCTTCCTTCCTTTTGTCCATCAATCTATCAATTTACCCAGCTACCGATTGTTTAAAGCTGCCTCTTCAAAAATGCGTGTTTATAAATTGTGTAATTTAAATGTCTTACAATGGTACAATAACTATTATTGCCATCTATCCAGCCATCCAGTCTTCCTTCCTTCCTTCCTTCCTTCCTTCTATTCATCCATTTAACCATCTATCCATCTACCTCTTTTTAAAAGCTAACTCTTTCTAAATGCTTTGGTTAAAATTATTGTATAATTTAATTGAAGTTTTCTTTCTTGTGGTACAGTAACAATTACTGTCCATCCATCCATTCGTATATACCTATTGTTGAAACCTAAATTCTTTTTAGACATTGCATATCTCTGTCCATTACTCATATCCATCCACCTCTCTACCCAGTATTGAAAGAGGCCCCTATCTCTAAATGCACAATACCAATTTAATATCTGACAAGGTTACAATACCTATTGTTGTTATCTATATGTCCATCTATCCATAAATTGCTGACTCCCTCTTTTATCGCTTAAAAAATTATATAACTTTTTTCAGCTACGTGTTGAAAGATGTACACACCCATATTGTTTATTGACCTGCAGCTTGGCCTGAAGTACCATTACAGTACAGTACAGTAAGGTCGGGTGTCCTTTAAATTGTGTTACTTTACTGATTTTCTGATCTATCTGATTAGATTCGCGGAATGATAAAGTGATTTAAAGTGATATGACTGTAAGTTCACGTCTCTTGTCACAATACAGTAAAAAATTGGGTGTTATAGATTTGATATCTATATATTTATTCACATTATAGCACACTTAAAAGAGCTGCCATCTACACTGGTCAAGCATAACATTATGATTTGTTTATCCTTGTTTTCTACACCCATTATCTTTTTTTTTTTTTTTTCAGCTCCACTGGGCATACAGGACAATTTGTAGTTCTACAATTGAAGGCTGTAGTCCTGTATCTGTTTCTCTGCATACTGTATTATTCTTGTATTCTTAGCACTGCTGTGACAGTGGCATAGTGATGGTGATTTAGTGTGTGTGTCATGTTGGTTATGGGATGGATCAGACACAGCAGTGTTTAAAAACTCCAGCAGCACTGCTGAGTCTGATTCACTCATAGCAGCACAACACACACTACTAACACACCATGTTTATTAGTGTCACTGCAGTGCTGTGATGACCCACCACCTCCAACAGGGGGTCCTTGGTGGTCCTGTGGGTTCCTTATCATTGAAAAACTAGAAAGTGGTCATAAAGTTCTGCTTGATCGGTCTACATTACACATCTCAGTGTTTTCATGACGCTGTCCGTGTTTAGAATGCTACATTTACTGAAATAGAGTTCAGACCTGGGGTCAGCCTGTCCAAACATGGGAGTGTAATAACAAGGCCCCCTGTGTTTTTCTTTGTTGTTTTGTCCGCATACAGACATTATTGTGCTCTACTGCCTCTGACTCGAGTCTTGAGTCAAAGTTCATGGAAGGGAATACCTCAGCCTCCATGGCCTGGTCTCTGATGTCACCAATGTGGTTGTTTTCTGTTTTTTTTTTTACCCTGAGGGACAGAGAGAGAATACCACCCAGCCTTTACAACACTGTCTTCCTCTCCAGAGTCCAGGCCATAACCATATCTGTATGAACGGCTGTAATTTACCTTTGAGGTGACACGGAAAAACACGTATAAGTACTATTTTTGTCCATAAGGGGGTTCATTCAAGGACAATAACAGTCATTTAAGTCTTAGCTCTGCACAACAAGAAACTTTTGCTTCAGGCTGTGGGCCTACATAGTGATATTCCGCTGTCTTTAGATTGCGTCTTGATTCATTTGCCTTTTTTTTTATCTTTCTGGGCCTGATGATTCATATCATAGTGTACAAAATTCAAAATAGACAGACAAAACACGTCGTCACTGAGAGCGATTAATGCCTAAGTATCTCCAAGCATATTTATGCTGATTTTGCATGATTTTACGCTGAGTTAAAGTCATCTAAAAACAAACATGTTATGTGAAGAGATGTGTGCACATTAAATTTAATCTCCTGCACATGATCCTCACGTGTGCCACGTGGTTTTGTTGCTGCAGTTGTTTTAATTAGTGTTTTGAGACACTTCATTTTCAGTAAATACACTTTCACCTTCTAACACCTGCCACTGTACACAAAAGGGTTCTATGACTAAACCATGTGCACAATAGAATAGACAACAGTACAATAGAACTGTACCATAATAGCACCTTTTCTGCCTATGAAGTATTATTTAACCAAGCAAAGTAATTACACTTTAAATAGATCTTTATTTTATGATGGCTCAATAGAGTTATTACTATACATAGAGTTCTTGGTAACACTTTACAATAAGGGTACATGAAATAGCATAAATTCATGCAGTATTTCATGAGTGAGTAATCATTCATTAAAATGGCATTTTTGAGGATGTTGAAAGAATTGTTGTGATCTGTTGAGCTCCAGATTCAGCAGACCAACTGGTTGATCACCTACTACTACCGACCAGATCACATACTAACTAACCATGGAGTCGAACCAACTATCTAAACAATTAGCTAGATAATCAGCAAAGAATTTAACCAGCCAACTATATAACTAACAAGCCAACCAACTAATCAACTTACCACCTATCTAGCTAACCAACCAACCAGTCGATCAACTACTAACTAACCATAGAGTCGACCAACTGTCTAAACAATTAACTAGATAAGCAAACAGTTTAACCAGACAACTATATAACTAACAAGCCAACCAACAAAGTGATCAGCTTACCAACTATCTAGCTAACCAACCAACCAGTTGATCACCTACTAACTTACCATGAAGTCAACCAACTATCTAAGCATTTAACTATAGTTAGCCAACCAGCCAACTATATAACTAACAAGCCAACCAACTAATAAGCCTAACCATTACCTAGCTAATCCACCAGTTGTCCAACTAACCAGCCACCCACACTGTATCCAGAATAAACCCTGTCCTCCTCATTTGAGGTTCTTCTACTTTTAACTTAGAAGGGGCTGATTAGTTGCATGAGATGAGTTTGGTAGGGAGCAAACATTACAATGGACCAGAGTTGGGAACCACTGCTATAAAGGACCATGAAAACGAAAAAAAAAAATCAGTTCTTTCAATGAATCAGTGCTTTAGTGCTTCTTTATATATAAGGAAAATCTCTTACTAAATGTAGTTCTTAAAAACATTTTTAAAAATGATTCTATGAAGCATCAGAAATAGAACCTACTATGGAAGCCAAAGAACACTTAGTATCATATGTAATATTTATTTATTATTTGAAAATACTATACTATATATACTTATACTATAATAATATACATATACTACTAATATTTTTACTCAATTACATTTCCAAAAGAAACACGTTTTTAGTCCTGACATTTTTTATCCATACCTTTAAAGCATTTTGGATTCCACTTCTGGTTCTATGGAGTTATTGCCTTTATTAAAGTACCCTAAATAACCGTGTTTGAAGTGTGGATGAACTGTTAAGATCTGGATTCAGCAGATGAAGATTCAACTCAATGAATAATATAATTTTAATATTATTATTAATAAGGCCAAAATGGAACGAAACATTTTAATGGAGGCACCTTTATGGGTTGCATTAATGCAAATAAAGAATAATATAAAATATTATATTTTCTTTCTTGCCTTTCTTTTTTTAAATGTGTGATTAAATGGAATTAAAGCTAAAGACTTTAAGATTACAAATGATAGTTTACCAGGCTTTTGTACTGAAGTGATGAAGCACTCCTGCACAGGCTCTAAAAACAGTGTTTAAACCAGCTTTTACTTTTACGATCAGAAGGCAGTAATGACAGAAACAAATATGGCGCAATCCTGAACCCGGTGCACTTTGTCAGATGTTTATAAGAAAGCTCCCTCCCCTCCCAGTTATGGTCTTGATTACTCTCCAGGTGAGGTGATATAGTGTGAGCTCTAATAGGTGAGTTATTAAAGAGCTTGATTACTCAATCTGAGATAATGTGCTGACATCTCTCACATTGTCTCAGCCATGGTGATGATTCAGTCCCTCCAGAACTGTATTTTCTTCTGAAAAGCAAAAGTCAAAACCTCAAAACATCTGAATGCTACAATCACGCTGCAGGAGAAAGTTGAAAGTTCACTAAAGGACAAACTTCTAGGAGCAAGCCTGGATCAGAAGGTGTGTCCCAATTGAGTACTAATTACTAATACTAACTAGTTTCTGAGTGTGTATCATGTGGTATAGATAAAAGTGTCAAAGTTGTGTAAACTTAAATTTACATGATACATACTCAGAACCAGTCAGTTATTCAGTGTGGTTATTATGAACATTACTATCCCACAATGCAATGCAAAAACAAAAAGGGAGAAACTACTCATGCCTGGAACAATAAAAAAATAAAGAAATAAAATGGAAAAAAAAAACTGCTGGAGAACGTGTCATGCTTCATCACTTCATGTTAATACAAAGCTGTAAATACGTTAATATTTAATGTACTAATCTGCCAAACCCACACTATTAAGATAAGTATATTTAAAGCTTATAAAATTTCGAGTTGATATAGCTTAGTATTAGTGTGTAGTTATTAGTATGCAATTGGGAATCAGAAAAAATGTAGGTAAATACAGCTGTTGGAACATGAGGTTATTGGATCTCCAAATGCTCTCTCATACAGTATGAGTCAAAAGTTGGACACTTTTTTTTTAATCAGTGGTTTGAAAAATATTCTACATAGAAGATTAATAACTATGAAGAAAAACATATGGAATTATTTAGTAAACGAAAAAGCAGCTTTGCACATTTTGGCATTTTCTCATTCAGCTTTATGATGTGGTTGTAAAGTCGTGAAGAGGTATAGTTACAGGTGTACAGAGAATATACCTATTTGAGTAATGTTCTAATCCATATTATGGCAAGAACTGCTCAACTAAGTAAAGTAAAAAAATGATGAAACATTTGAAGAGCTTTAAAAGTATGTTCAAATGCAGTCACAAAGACAATCAAAAACATTATGATGAAACTGGCACTCATCAGGACTGGAAGGGAAGAGCAAGAGTTACCTCTGTTGCACAGGATTAGTTCATCAGTTACCGGCCAAGTTAACAGCTCCCCAGATAAGAGCTCCTAAATGCTTCACATAGTATTATGGTTTGTTAAACACTTTTATTTTACTACATGATTCCTAATGTGTTTCTTCATAGTCTGGATGACTCAGTATTCATTTATAATGTCAGAAAACAACTTAGGGCTAATTTATCATGTGTAATGGGTTTCCATGGTCCCCGAGCTTTGCAGACCCCAGTGTAGCCTAATTGTCCCACCTGCTCAGCTGATAGTTATGCAAATGGTCACTTAAACCACTGACCACACATGGCTGTTTTTGTAAAAGATGATAAGGATAACGCGAATGCTCAGATGTTTGTGCTGCTCAGAACCTGTGCTTTCTAACTTTTTAGAAAAGTAAGAAATTGTATGTTTTAGCAAATTAACTCTCAGCACAAAAAGTACCTAAATATGTATATTTATGAAGCATAATCTCCCTCCTTAAAAAATAATGTACTTACAGCTGGCAGCACAACCTAGCTAGCTTGTCTTGCTAATATTAACCAAAAAAGTTAGCAAACTCCACATGCTACATAGTAATGCTACGTTCTGTTTACCTCAGAAGTCTGAAGTTGGAGCTGGAAATGACTTCACACTAACGTTGACGATGTTCCAGTGAAACATTCAGAAAAGTCTGCACTATTTCAAAGCAAATCAAATCAAATAAAAAAACAAATTAAACATTTTGAGTTTGCCACAGCTGGTTTGACAATAATTTACTATGGTTTTATGGTGAATAACTGAAATATATCCTACTTTTTATGTATCGTATTTTTCTCGCTGTCAGGCGCACTTAAAATCCTTTCATTTTCCCAAAGATCCTCAGTGTTCCTTATTATCTGGTGCACATTATGTATGAATTTAACCAGTCAGGTATTAAGGAGCAGTAAAGCCACTCTGCTGCAGTACAGCATTATACAGGAGCTTCAGTTTCTCTTCAGCAATATTAGCATTAGCTGCTAAGCGCTAGCTCTTTTGCAGTTCAGAAATGAGTATTATGGGACTGTAGCCTGCTGCTAACCCCGGCTAGCACTGCTGGAGCTGTATAATCATTTGCTGCTAACCCCCGCTAAACGCTAGCTCTTTTGCCGTTCACAGGTGAGTTATATAACCCGGCCACTCAAAATACTAAGACTAAAACTAAATCAAAATCACCTGTAAGATTAACACTGTGATAAACTGTTGCTTTATAATTTGCTTTATGTAGTAGCCTGCATTCAGGGGGGAGAATAATTATTTTATTAAATATCATTTTATTTAAGGACCAAACAGGTAGGGTGTGGGGTATATTTGTTGTTCTTTTGCTGCTTGGTATTTTGGACCCAGTATACATTAAATTAAATGAGTCCAATAATGACTAAACACACATTTCTGAAGTCAGTGTTCCCCATCACCCACCATAGATCAGCTGTCCAGCATCCAGTGTTAGTGTTACAACATGCTACATACTGGTTCTTCCACTGCTGGTGCTATACAACTGAATATATAAAACCTATTTAAATGTATAAAAGACTTTTTAAAATGAATTTAAAAGCAATTTGACCAGTGGTAGGATGGTCCCCCCTTATATGTGAGTCTTGGTCCTCCCAATGTTTCTTCCTCCTCCTGCAGCTCTGAGGGAGTTTTTCCTTGCCTCTGTGCTCACTGAGGGTTCTGTATTCTGTATTTTCTATGTTTAATGTTTTGCCTGATTCTGTTCTGTGATCACATTTCTTTTTTTTATCAATATATTTATTGCTTTCCTTTTAAACAATCATAGCGATATTACATATGACAGATACTTCCAAATAAACACAATTAATCCACCACACCACACCCACCCCACCAACACCCACTACCACCCCACCACACTCACTCCCACCCCACTGACATCCACCCCACCCCAACAACACCCACCCCACCCCACCCACACAGTGTCATGAAAGTCCACAGAAGAAAAAAAAAAGGGAAAAGCAAACAAAGTAGCAAATAAGATGTAAAGAAATCCACAGAGCAGAGCCAGCATACTAGTAAATAAAATTACAGGTCCACAAATACAGTCCGTAACAGCAACTCGATTACAAATATTGTCCTGGATTTTAAGTATATTATAAAATATCCCCAATATTCATAAACCAGTTTAGATTTTTCCTTATATTGAAAATGAAAATGATTCTTTCTGGTGGGATATAGGAAGACAGCTCTTTCAGCCACAGCAAGATATCAAGAGGTTCAGGTGATTTCCATTTGATGGTAATACATTTTTTTTGCAGCCAGGAGTGACATCTTAATAAAACTCAAGGTTCCTCTCTTTCTGATCTTGAAATATACTGTAGATTCATCTCCTAGCAAGATGAGTCTAAGTGACAGAGGTAAATCCACTTTAGTGACCTCCAAGATAACATTTAGAACTGCCCTCCAATACTCCTCCAGATTTGGACAAGACCACAGCATGTGTGATAACTTTCCAACGGCCACTTTACATCTAGGGGAATATATTGAGAAGTCATTATTCATGGGGTGGAGCCTTTCAGGAGTAACGTATATCCGATGAAGGATATTAAATTGAATTAATTTCTGGCGACTATTAAAGGAGAAGGATTGATTTATATTGTGATATATATTGATATTGACTGATATGGAAAACTTTTTTGTGATAAGATTTATTCTGTATCGCCCAGCCCTAGGTCATATTGGTGTTTAGCAGAGTAACAGCACAGATGAAGGTAAGCTATTGTTCATTAATAAATGTGACATATCAGTTATGTTAGAGCACAAAAATTGCAAGCTTGGCTTTAAGTCTGGAAAATATTGGGCTGTGTGCCAATAAGCTCAAGTGTTACTGAGGGCATCTCGCTCTCTCTGCTGAAACAGAAGCTTAAAGTTTATGATACAAAATCATTTAATGGCTAATAAAAATGAACTGATAACGATTCTGATAATGATGCTCTACTCAGCAGAGTTAGAGACCCATCAGAAAGAAGACCTTGCAGTAATTATAAAGACCAATCAAATCAAATAGGAAAGCCGCAGTTGGTAAACCCCGACCTCTAGCCCTGTTCAGAATTTTCCGTGACGTTGGTTCACTGTGCTTCTGCAATAATTCAGTAGCTAATAATCAATCGCATTATATGCTGAAACAACACGTAAGAACAGGGAATATGAAGTGCGACCTCAGGGGGAGGCTTGGAAACAACCACACCTGTATAAGTTAGGAGGTGTTATCTCGAACCTTGAACACTGGCCAGTGAGCTGATGGCAAGCCAACATACATTACTGGAGTTGGAGCGAGTCCTGATAGTGAGTTTCAGATGCGTAAGGCATTCTGTGTCTGTGTGAACCAAGAAATATTTAACAGAAGGCATTATCACCCACTGTGGACAGCACTGTGCACGGTAATGATCGTGACCAGCTGTGTCTGGCTAGAATTGTCCTTGTGAACAGACTAGCAACTCTGCAGAAATCACATTTACATTCAATGCAGGAAACCCCATATGCATTTGGCTCCACATCCAGTGGTGGCTCAGTGGTTAGAGCACTACCTGGGCACCCAATAATGCTTCCAGCACAAGTATGGTCACTATGGATGTCTTGTCTGAGTCCCACAGGTCCATACGACATTAGTTCCATGGGGCATGGCAAAAGTCATGGGACATGATTCCTGTCTAAAAATCTAACTATTTGACCTCAGTGTGACCAAGACAATTTAGTGCTTTCCTTCATCGAATCACTGAATGTACTGGTGGACTGGGAACCACTGGTTAAATGGTTGAGTGGCTGCAATACGTATTTTTAAAATATTTATATTCTCCATTCTACTTATGCTATTTTTACCTTCTGTGCATGCCCATTTTCTCTTCGTCTTACTCACTTTTTTCCATCACATCAAATCTGATCTGGATGTTCATGGATTAGGTGTTTTAAATCACATATTTATTGTGACCCAAATTGGAATTTAAAAAGTCAAATTTAGTTGTTATATGTTTATGTGGTTTTATATTTTATGCATGTAATCAACATTGTATTAAAAAAAATCATGTTTCCGCAATAAAGACCAAATGAATTGTATACAAGTACTATGGCTGTTTGGTTTGTTGTCCGATTACCTGGTCTGATTTGCTGTTCTTATTTTTTTTTCTAGTTTGTTTTACGCTTGAACATATACAATAAAGTTTAATCTTTGTTTATTTAGTCTAGTTTAATCTTAAGTGGATATTGTCACTGTCCAATAAAAAACACATATCTCCATTTTTGTAGATTTTTAGTTTACTACATAATTTGAACAGACAAATAGTCCCTTACACTGTGTCAAAATTTCTTGATGAACGGACCAATAGAAACTCTTCAAAATGACCTGAAATAAAGTCTTTTTACATTGACTTCCATTAAAAGTGTACAAGGTTTTTTCTCTCTCCTGTAAAGTTGCTGTTTTGGAGATAAATGTTTTTTGGAGATTACATTATTACATTAGATAGGAGATTACATTACAGTGCAGCCCTGCATGCACGTGCACATTAAAGTGAATTGAAAAAATGAAGTAATAAAAATATCATCGATTTTGTTGTAATGCATGCATAATATACACATTCATTTGATTTATAATTACCATTAAGTTCATGTGGGGCAGATATAAAACACATACAAACTTTTTTTCAGGGTCACTGCCCTGTTTTTGCCCTCACTAAGCTACACATCCTAATAGTATTCTCAGTCTCTCCCTAATGTCCTTCATCAGAGCAAAGTTCTTCTCTGGAAAAAACATTTGAAAGAACATCAGATATCCCCAGATAGACCCCCTCATAAAGCTGGGCAACATCAAAGAGGAGAGTGTGAAACTCTGGTACAGCCCATGAGGTAACTCATGATAAGACGTGATATTATTAGAAAGCTGAGTTAAGTCACTTTTACGCTCACAGAGGCACAAGCCTGGGGGCTATGATAGGTCAAAAACATGAGAAAGTACCACTGATAGCATAATACTAATATGTACTAGCACACCAATAAGGTTTGTAGTGTTATGCTTTGCACCAAGGTAACAATGGTGCACATTCACTGAAATGTGTGTTATCCTAATCATTTGTAATGCATTTCAAAACTTGCAGTATAAGAGCTATAATGACTGAAATATCAGAAAGTATCTCAAAGAGCAGAGTTTAAGGGGCTTTTGCTTTAAGCTATAAGGCTAAACTATTATATTTGAGTCTACAGTTGCAAGAAAAAGTATGTGAACCCTTTGGGATTATACTTGGATTTCTGCATAAATTGGTCATTAAATGTGTTCTGATCTTCTGATCACCCAAGTCACAACAATAGACAAACAAAGTCTGCTTAATATATGACCACACCAAAAATTACATGTTTGCATGGTTTTATTGAACACAACATGTTAAGATTCACTGCCCTAAAAAAAACACACACACCAGTTTTAAGTTTGCTGTTCTTAAGAAGCATTGCTTGATGTGAATCGTACCTCACACAAAAGAGCTCTCAGAAGACCTACGTTCAAGAATTGTTAACTTGCATGAAGCTGGAAAGGGTTATAAAAGTATCTCTAAAAGTCTTGATGTTCATGTGTCCACAGTAAGACAGATGGTCCACAAATGGAGAAAGTTCAGCACTGTTGCTACTCTCTCTAGAGTGGTCATCCTGTAAAGATGACTGCAAGAGCACAGTGCAGAATGATCAATGAGGTGAGGAAGAATCCAAGATTGTCAGCTGAAGACTTACAGAAATCTCTGGCACATGCTAACATGTTTGTTGAAAAATGTACAATAAGGAAAACATTAAACAAGAATGGAGTTCATGGGAGAACACCACAGAGGAAGCCACTGCTGTCCAAAAAAAAACATTGCTGCACATTTGAAGTTTGCAAAAGAGCACCTGAATGTTCCACAGCAGTACTGGCTAAATATACTGTGGACAGATGAAACCAAAATTGAGTTGTTTGGAAAGAACACACAACGCTATATGGAGAAAAAAGGCACAGCTCACCATCATCAAAACCTCCCAAAAACATCCCAACTGTGAAACATGGTGGAGGGGGCATCATGGTTTCGGGCTGCTTTGCTGCATCAGGGCCTGGATAGATTGCCCTCATCAACGGAAAAATGAATTCCCAAGTTTATCAAGACATTTTGCAGGAAAACTTAAGACCATCTGTCCACCAACTGAAGCTCAACAGAGGATGGATGATGCAACAGGACAACGGCCCAAAACACAGAAGTAAATCAACAACCGAACGGCTTCAACAGAAGAAAATACGCCTGCTAAAGAGTCCTGACCTCAACTCAACTGACCTTTGTGCAGGTCTGATCCGCAACTACAGGAAAGGTTTGGTTGAGATTATTAATGCCTCTTATTAATAAAGAGGGTCCAATAGTTATATAAATGCAAAGGTTCACATACTTTTTTCCACCCTGCACTGTGAATAATAACATGCTGTGTTCAATAAAACCATGCAAACATAATTTTTTTGTGTGGTTTTAGTTTAAGCAGACTGTGTTTGATTATTGTTGTGACTTATATGAAAATCAGAACACATTTAATGACCAATTTATGCAGAAATCCAAGTAATCCCAAAGGGTTCACATACTTTTTCTTGCAACTGTATGCAACGCTTTTCCACTTCAGAGCCAAATGATTACTAATGCTGTATCCATACCCGTTAGCCTGATTAATCAGGGCCATGGAGGACATGGTGTCTCATTGTCATGGTTATGGCTACCATCCTCCTTCCACACTATTCCCAGCATCTGTTTAAAAACCCCAGCAGCACTGTCGTGTCTGATCTACTCGTACACACACAGTGCAACAAACATTTTATCACGCTGCCATGTAATGTACAGATGGTCCAAAACACAGCAGAGTGACTGGACTTCTACCCAATTAAAATGGGCATGTCACCCCTCTGCTCATTAAGGTCCACTAGCTACCGCTGCTTGTATTAAATTCAAAGCCCTCCTGTCCGCTGTCCTCCTCCAATGAACGTCAACTCACTTTACCAAAAACTCACACAAAGCAATCCAGACTGTTCTCATACAGAGTTCCCCAATGGTGGAACAAACTACCTTCCACTACCAGATCAGGAGAATCTCTCGCTATCTTTAATAAACTCCTGAAGACTGAGCTCTTCAAATAGCACTTACTCTCCTAACACCTCTAACACACTAACTACTTCTAACCCCATTTCCTTCTTCCCTCTTTTTCTTCTCTATTCCAGTACTACACTTTTAGTCTCCTTTAGGCCCTGTCAAAAATGTTTGCCTTGGAATTTTATGTCCTCTATTGCTAAAGTACCTTATCATTTGTAAATCGCTTTAGATAAAAGCATACTATGTAATGTAATGTAACGTAATCTAATGTAAGTGTGACTGCAGTGCTGAGATCCACTTTCATAGACCCACAACTCAAATAAAAGCTGCTCTGTGGTGGTCTAACCTGAAGGGTCCTGACCATTAAAGAACAGGGTGAAAGGGGGATAATAAAGTATGCAGAGAAACAGGGAGACTACCGTCTGTAATTATAATTGTAACTACAAAGTGCTCCTATATGCTCAGTGGAGCTAACAATTGTCATAATGTTATGTTTGACCTGTGTATGTAATTTATACCTTTACTTTTTCCAAAATATAAAAATGATTCTATTCAAATAATATGAAAATATGTATTTTGTTAAAATGCTGCATGTATATTTCACAGTGAGGGTTCTCAGGTATCCATGTAATCTTCTTATTTGGCCTGGTGGCACGTGGCATATAATTACTGCGATCCAAACAGGCAGTCTAGCGTAAACATTTAGGTTAAGATTATGCTAGCTGATGGCGTGACGGGCATTGAGGGCACCAACTTGTTTGGAACATAACAATAGTGAGAAAACAAGCAAATTACATACACTCATTACAATAAGGGGGGGCACTATTGTTTTTTTATGGGTTCCAATCCTGGGTTTAAATCCTACACTCTTAATAGGCTCTTTAAGTAATGCTTTAGAACAAAGGCTCTCTAACTTTTTACGATTCTAATGTAGGAACATCTTTATTTCTGAGAGAGCAGTTGTGACTAGGATGTTATAAATCCTGTATTGTGGGTCTTACTGTAACAAACGGCATTATGTAAGAGTGGAATTCGTTTTATGACTGTATTTACATTACTTTCATAAAGTCATGTGGTAAATGTTCATATTTAGCGTGACCTACAGCATATGCTGTATAAGAGTTGCAGTATTGCTGCGGGTGTGGTTCGAGATCAACCACTTTAAGTTACATATTGCATGTGATGCATTCATTACAAAGCATCCCAGCATCCACCCTGCTTCCTACACACCCCTTAGTTCTTAGTTAAGTATTTAGTTCTTACTTATGACAAATAAACACATCAGCATCTTCTTTGAAGCTATATCACTGGATAAAAGTGAGTAATCATGATGCAAAAACAATGACAGTTTGACTTGTTAATGACTGACTAACAAGCAGTTTAACAATATTTGAGCATGTTGTGATTAATTGTATTGTGATACAGATGTATATATAAAAAAGAGACCATTTAAAAATTGAGTTTATTTGATTTTACCAATTTAAAAAACCTCTGGAATATAATCAAGAGGAAGATGGATGATCACAAGCCATCAAACCAAAGCTGAACTGCTTGAATTTCTGCACCAGAAGTAAAGGCATAAAGTTATCCAAAAGCAGTGTGTAAGACTGGTGGAGGAGAACATGCCAAGATGAAAACTGAAAACTGTGATTAAAAACCAGGGTTATTCCACCAAATATTGATTTCTGAACTCTTAAAACTTTATGAATATGAACTTGTTTTCTTTGCATTATTTGAGGTCTGATTTTTAATGTTGTTTGTAGTTTATAGGATAAAACAACAATGTTCATTTTACTTAAACATATACCTATAAATAGCAAAATCAGAGAAACTGATTCAGAAACTGAAACGGTCTCTACGTTTTTTTTTTTTTTCCAGAGTTGTATATTCTCGATTATTAAATTTTGAAAATCGCGTTCAAACAGTAATTAAATAAATCAGATTAATTTAATTAATCTCCCAGCCTTACCTTCACATTGTACATACTTAAAACACTGAGGCTGGAAGGGTACATCAGTTTCACCCTTAGAATTACTCGGCTGCATTTCTAGACGGTTTTGTAACACAGATTTACAGTAATCTATCATAAATAGCTATACTTGTTTTATACTATGCCATTCTTTGATTTGTAAGACCTTATTATTTTTACAAGTGAGAAATTATGACTAGTGTTTAACTTTACACACTTATCCACCCACCCCCACCCGGTTACAACCAACACCACCCACCCCCACCCTCATACTCATATTCACTCATACTCATACACCTCAAATTTCATTTTTGTTTAAATATTTATTTACAGTCTTTATTTTACATATATGTTTGTTGTAAAATCCTTATATACAGTACAAGTAGACAGTCTACAGTGATCCTTGCACAGCAGTCATGTGTCTTATATGTTTTTTATGTTTCATAAAACATTGTATACAAAAGTTCCCTAAACTTGTCAAAACTGTGAATATTGACATATATATATATATATATATATATATATATATATATATATATATATATATATATATTGTATAACACTTGAAAATCTGAGTTCATAAATGGAGTTCTTTACAAATATTCAAAAATAAAACTCTTTAAATAGTTTTAAACAAAAATATCTATAGTGTTCTACTCGAGGAGAAATGAGGAAGGTCATTTTTTAAGTTGCATTGCACATTAATGAGAGCTTACTGGCTTTACAAATACAAACAGAATGATCAGTTTGCATAGTTTGCACGTTTAGTGCTAGGTGTAACTGAAGAATATGTTAAAAAGCAGAGAAACAGAACCTTTAGAAAAAAATCAGTTTTCTCAACATTAACCCTCTAGGGCCCAGGAACTCAGTTCGCTGGCGTTTCTCTTTTCATAATATCTTTGCAATTATACAGCCGAATTAAGAAATAACAACCCTTATTCTTAGCCTTGTTACTCCAGATGTGAGTCACAAATGAATAGAATGAAAAAGAGGAGAGCGTTTAAGTAATACAGCCAATGTTCTGCAATTGATTGTGAGGATCATTGGCTGATGAGATGAATCAAGGGTGTTATCAGAATACATTTCTCCAGAATGAAGAAGCAGTGAACTAAAACTTCTACCTATGTGTGACCCTTGATTCAAAGAGATTATCTATTGCTACATTTGGTCTAATGAAGTGTTCTTAAGATCCCTGTTATCATATCTCTGTTGGGCCTCCATTGGTTCTCTGATTCTCCCAGAGGAACCATTATTTGGCAACCACAGAATAATACCAAAAAATTATAAGAAGAAGAATGCTTCTCAGCTCCATCAAGCCCCACAGAACATGAACATTAAAGTATACTACATAACAAGCCTTAAACTGTATACATATATATATATATAATAATAAGTAAAAGCTATACACTAAACTACATGCTACAAATGTGTTCCAGATATGGTCTGAATCTTCTCATCCTCCACACAGAGCGCAGGGTTGTCGTACATCTCCAGCCCCTTCTTCTTCTCCAACCCTTCATCGTTCTCGCCATCTGCCTTTCCCTTCTTGCAGCATTTGCAGCAGCAGCAGCAGTGGGCACCGCAGAAGCCCATGACGCTGGTCACCACGCGGTCCCACGGCTTGAGAGAGTGGAGAGGCTTGGGCAGGAAGTCCCAGCTGCGCAGCATGGGAACCAAGAAGTGTGGGCAGCGGGTCTGCATGATGTTCACCACCAACACGAAGATCAACAGAGCAACGATTGGCACCCCGACCCCCACCAGAACCTGCCAGCCAGCGATGGACAGTCCTAGCACCAACAGAGGCATGACGAAAAAGCACAAGATGAGGTAGACGATGGCAAACCAGCGGTACTTGGCTGTGCGATCGCCCAAAGCTTTGGCCAGGCGGATGGGCACACGGGTGATAGGGATGGGGTACCACAGGAGGATGCCAAAGATGTTGAAGAAGAAGTGGCAGAGCGAGATCTAAATGGAAATCACACAAATAATGATGATTAGTATCCATACTAAAGCATTCCTTCATAGAACAATCCCATTCAACAATGTTGTTTTTGACCCTTGTTTTATTGATTCAAACTTTCATAGACACCATATAAACTTTCTCCACCAATCACAGTAGAGTTTTTATTTTCATTGTACAGCTTCATGAGCTGAAAGTACTATTTAACATCGGTAGCTTTTCCCAGGTTAGCATGGGAGCACATGCATTGTTTCTATAAAGTTCTATTAAATTTTAGTCTTATATTAGACAACTCATAAGACTTAAAATAATTAAATCTGTCACCCTGAATTCAGGTATTTTGCTCTACATTTTGGTCATTTTGCAACTGATGCTTCTTATACTATACTGTTCATAAGTTCATAAACTGATCAAGGCAGTCAGGCACAATTAAACAAAGGAAAAATATGTTAGTTTGTATAGGCATTGCTATTGATTGCGATAAAGTGAATTTTGATTCCACCCAAAAGAAAGCAAAATGCCTAAAATTGGTCTTTGAGAGTAAGTAGTAGGCTACCTTTATGTCTGAGCCTACAGCTAAAAGCATGAGCATTTTTATGAGTTTAAATCAAATTTAAAATATTTTCTAACCAATGTTTTTTATTATTATTATAAAAACACCCCTGCTACTACCAGTACTGCAAGTTGCCACGTATCCAATGTATTGTATTTCAGATCAAATGCATATAAATTGTTGTGAAACTATTACTAACTCTACTAGCTCTTTGGTCAGATACTGAACTGATGAAGTAAGGACAGAGTATGGTTAACATAAACTGTGCATGAGCAGATGTGTGCGACTCTCTAAATGTTCACCTGTATATATTATTAAACTAATGCAGGAGCAATGCATCATACTGCATATGCTGCTCTTTTCAAAGTACTGATTTAACAGAGCAAGAATGTAAGTCACTTCAGTTGCTGTAACACAATCCTGGGAACCTACTTGCAGAGAGTTGGCCAGTTTTTCTCCAGGACTGGCCATAGCTGCGAGAATAGCAGTCGTTGTTGTTCCGATATTGGAGCCCAGAGTAAGAGGATAGGCTCGCTCAATGCTAATAACACCAATACCTGTACAGGGAAACGGAAAAGATATGAATGGAAGGGAAAGTATATTGCTATGTAGGATATATCATTATAATTATTCAAAGACTCATTACTTACTACATCAAAATGAAAAACACTATTCAAAATGATGCTAGACATCAACATAATAGGCATTGTCATGACAACTAATCTATATTCAGTATATAACCTATAGAGGTAAAATAAAAATAAAGCCTTATTTCGCTAGCATCAGTTGTCATAATGTCACTTTGAGAATTCCTGTAGTAATAAACCTTAACAAATGCTTACCTAGGCTTTTGTACTTATAAAAGGCTTATCTGGCCTATATAGCCTTATAAATTTGTACGCTTTAGTAAATTTAGTAGATAAAAGTTTTGTAATCTCATTTTGTGGTACAATTCTTTTCTTTCAGGCCTTTAAATAACGTGTTTCAACTCATGCTCACCAACAAGAGGAGTAATGGCGGAGGTGAAGACAGAGCTGCTTTGCACGATGAAGGTCATTCCTGCTCCCACTAAGATGGCGAGATAACCCGTGACCCAGGCGAATGGAAAGGGGAAATCTGCAAAGAGAAATGCAATTCATTGTAACCATCTAAAAACCAGGGACATTACATTATAAACATGATACAATAAAATGACTACTTCCCAAATAGTACAGTTATATCATTAGTAGTGTATATTATGCACTGTAAAAGAAAGACGTCGGTGCCTTTGAGGATTTCAAGTTCTGGTTGTGGACAATATGGAAAAATATAAATTCTGTAAAATATAAAATATGACACTTGTAGACAATAGGTATCATCATATTTTGGGTTTCCCAATGAAATATTGTGAAATATTTAACAGCTATAGCACTGTGGAGACTTTTTATCATTCTGGAAGTACTTAAAGTACCCAGGATGCTCAGTGGCCACCCTTTTTCTTTGATTGGGGTTGTTTGGGGACTGGACTATGCTGTTTTTTTTATATAGGTTTAATTTTTTTGGTGGTTTTGCTGGCAGAGCTTGTGGTGGAGGGTGGATAAGAGTCTCTGTTCAATCAGCAATTTAATTTTCTATCTCTGTTCACCTAGATGCTTAACAGGAATGGACTGGCCTCGCTACACCACACCCAATTTAGTTACAATAACATCATAATATAATATTGCTCTGTATATAATATAATAAATATAATATTCCACCACTGGTGGAATAACTCAGTAATAGTTGATTTTCGTACTCAAGAGAACATGCGTATATTGTACCTAGGCTTTGTCTGTCACCTGCAGAACCCACACTTAGAAATGCATGATTCGCTCACACAGAAACAGTGCCAGGCTCACTTTTTTTGTACCTGTTTAGCTCATCAGACAGCAGGACTGGGGAACCTGCACTGACTATCATATAACAGGACATACATGCAGTACTTTATGAATATGAATATGATCGATTAAGATAAGATTACAGTAAGATCACACTTTATAGTCATTGCACAGACTTAAATCCATGCCAGTGATCACATTCACACCCATACTATTAACTAGGAGCAGAGAACATTATTAATCTTTAACATATCATCTTTAGGGTAGGCCTAAAAATCCACTTTTTGTCCTTGAAGCCTGATAACACAATCTCACACACAAAAAACACTCACACAGTGTGCTTTCACAAAGATCATAAAGACACCTATGGATTATGTTGTTTGTTTACTTTGCTGGAAGAAGAATCAGTTCTCTTCCTGCCTTGGCCATATGAGTTAATCATTGCTTCTCACCTGTGTTGAGCACCTTCTTGATGGCGACGGCCACCTGGCCTTTCAGCATGGAGTTCAGCAGCTTGACGATGAGAATGAGGCAGGTACAGAGGACCAGCAGCGACAGAGCCAGCAGGATCAGGCCAACTGCCAAATCAGGAAGATCTGTCGACACAAAGAGATGGGTACCTGGAACAAGAATGAGAGAAAGAGCACATAGAAGATGGTTAAAACATGTTTAATTTGGGTAGATCACTGGGTTATTGATCACAGGGTTGTGGGTTCGGTACCCTTAAACTGTGCTAGGATGCTAGGAACTGTTAGACCCTTGTGCAAGTCCATTAATTACTTTAATTCTAGGATTATTATTCAGTGTTTAAAACACATGAAGAAATAATTATGTGTACAATTTTGTAGTTATTATTTGGCTACTGTTAGTTTATCTTGTGAAGTCCATCAGGGTTCTATTATAGGACCTATGACACTTCTGTTAAATACAACAACAGTGTAGTTGTAGAGTGAAGAACTGAAGAGTGGGTTTATAAAAGCCCATAATAGTACATACAGAATCGGGTCATTATCTACAGTTACCCTTTTGCACATTCAGCATACAGCTGGATATTTTGTGATTAAGATGCATTCTCACTACAGGCAATGTTCTACAAGTTTTAGGCAAGGGCCAGCACCCATACAACACATACAAGAGGTATGACATGTCTCTTAGACATTATCTGAACTATGTACAAGAGGGCTGACATGATAAATCCAGATCATGCCTAGTACAACATTTGCATTCACACAGCCAGCTCCTCAGGTAATGTCTGCAAATGTTCTGAGTTATCATTCATATCACATATATGTTTAACCATACAGAAAGGGTTAACCTTCTTTATACCAGTTCTGTGGCAAGACATACCCTGCACTCTGAATTACTGATAAACTGGTTGTGGGTTTAATACCCATGTCTGCTAAGCTACCACTGTTGGGAATGTGAGCAAAGAGTTTAATAACCCTCTTTGTTCTATTGTTGCTTTAGCAAGACTGACCCAGCACTAATGAGCATAGAGTTGTTGGTTCAATACCTGTTTCTGCTAAGCTGTCACTGTTGGGTACTTGAGCAAATCATGTTCAGAACATAAAACAAAATGTTTCTGAGGCTAATGAGTAAATGGCCAAAATGACTAAAATACTATAAAATGACAACTACCAAGTTTTAGTGCAAGCTAATATGCTCACTACAAAAAGTACACCAAACATGTACTCCAGTTCAGTCTTAAGTTTTTAAAGTGCGAGAAGCCTTGATCCTGATTTCTGACAAACATTGAGTAATCTCCACTTTCCGAAAAAGGACACAGGGAACCAGTGGACCATAACTAGGCTGAAATTACCACCAATCTCAAGCACAGGAAAATTGACCTGTGCCTTCCCTCTGATTAGCCAAATGCGACCACGAGCCCTCCCGCTCGATTGGCTTGGTCTCTTTGTTTGATTTTGACGGCCTCAAGTAGTCCCGCCCTGGGACAAGAATAGGCCCATTGAGCAGGCAGAGTGGAGGAGAAGAGGGAGTGGGGGGTTGGAAGGGAAGAAGTTTGCTGAATCATAGAGCAAAGAAAGAAAGGCATTGTTCCTGCAGCAGAGTGGCTGCTGGTTGGAGTTGTGGTCTCAGGGTTTGGGTCTGTGGTATGTCTAGGGGAGTATCCAGTCTTTACGAGGCTGGTCTTTAGTAACAGGCTGCACCTCAGCTGATCTAAACGTCTCGCGAAAACCTGAATCCAACACAAGTTACTCACATTTGGCTATGTTCACAGTTTCTGTTACATTCTGCTGTGTCCACGTCTCGTTGTTTATCTCCCAGCAGGGGGCTCCTATGGTGCAGTTAGCTTCACTAGGCACTGTGATGTTCACCAGGTTCTGAAACATTAGAAGAATGTAATTTGGACCAAATGTATTTCTGGACTAATTTACAAAATACAGCATAGCAGTGTACATTATTTGTCCAAAAGCATTCAGACAACATTTCTATTGAGTTGCTTCAGCTACTGTACTTGTTGCTGGCATTGACCATTGCTGGATTTTTTAATAGAAAAGTTATTGGAAACTCTGGTGATGCAGCAATTGAGCCTAAGGTTGCTATGTCCAATATCAAGCATCAGGGTGTAAAACCCCCAATTGTTGGATCATAAAATAGTCGAACTCTTTAAACACATTCAGCTTAAGAATTTGTGATCCAGAACTAATCATCCTACTTCAGTACCTGATCTTACTAAAGCTCTTCAGGCTGAATGCCATCATCTACAATTCCAATAAAATCCAATCTAGAAGTTTTTAGAATTGGTAGAAGTTAGGGTTTCTGTAACTTTTGGACATACAGTATATTGTAAGTGGAGGTTGGCATTTCCAAATTGGGCAAATTTTATTAGCTCATTCAATAGAAAATGTTGATGTCCTGCTAAAACCTTGTATGTCCTTGTATGTCCCATTTTGGACCATAAGACCAAAAAGTCTATTCAGAGGAATATTCCAATTCATTTTGGAGCATTTATGGTCATTATCGATATTGAACACAGTGTAAACCACTGTCAGAATTATATTCTGTCAAAAAGTAAACAAAGAAAATTGACATACAAGGTTTTGAGTGACTGCAGTATAATATATAAACAATCAGTGATTTCATTGTTGACTCAAGGCTGTTATATATTAACACAACCATTATGTGGAATACCTATCTCTGTTATCTCTCTCTGCAGTTGTAAATAATTTTACAGGATGTTGAAAATGTGGAGAATGTGGAAACAACACAATTTGGTCGAAGATGATTATCTCTTACCGTAATTTTCTGCTTTTTACACCATGTTTTGATCAGGCTCTTGTTCCGAGCACTGGGGTCACCGATTGCGATGTCGCTGATTACGGAACTGTCCAGCTGTGGAGAGAGAAAAAAGAAAAACATGTGCCATTTAATAAAACTTCAGGCACATATTTAGTATTTAAATTGCCACAGTGTAGAATAAAATCTACACAGAGTGTGATTCAACATCACATGCAGAGTGAGACCAGCAGCTAATTCAGTGAATTTCTTGGACTTACTGTTAGTGTAAGCTAACAATAACTGCTGAAAAAAAAAACAATATTTCAGGGCTGTTGTGGTTTGATGGTTTGATTAATGTGTCTGGATAAGTTTAGTGACTCAAAGATATAAGATACAAAACAATCAGCTGTGTGTACATAGCTCTCTCAAATAGGGCTAACCAAGGATCACATTCCAACTAGTCCATTAGAATGAGTCATGTTGTCTGGAGTGAGAGAGATACTGTGGTTTCTTATGAGAACAGCCCATTGTGTCACTTTGTGGCAAAGTCACCAGAAAACGTTATCTCTAAAATGTTTAACTTTGTAGAAGGAAGAAAAATGTTCCTCACTTCAGAGTCTAAAATTAAAACAGTGCTCAGCTGTTATTGACCTTGTTAGTTCGGGTTGTTGGTCACGTTAAGCATGATTCATCATTTCACATCATTTAAAAGTCCAAATTCTTGTTTTCCTGTACTCTTTCCTCTATGTGCCACCAATGACATTGTTTAATCTCCCCCTTCAACCACCACCTATCACTGTTACAAAAATAATTAAGTAGCTTAGCAGTGTTTCACTGAGAGAGTGTTTAACTCAGAAATAACATATTACAGTAAACATTCTAAAGTTTGTTTCCCATAGCAAAAAATGTCTATTTATAAAATCATAAAAAACTTTCATAATTTAAACCTCAATATAAAGTAGTAATTAGCTGTTTTAGCTGAACAAATGGAGAGAAGTAATTATAGAGAAAAGTAAAGAGATAAGAAAGAAAGTGGGGAACTTTTTTTTAAATATTTAACTTAGTTGACTTTGCTCAAACTGAGGTAATTTAAGTTAGCGCTAATTTAGCTAACTTATGTTCTGTAGTGAAGTAATGCTAGCTAACTCTAGCTAATTTACCTAAAGTAGGCTAGTATTAATGGTAGAGAGTATAGAGTTAAAAGAAGTTTTATTTTTAGTGTAAATAAACTTAAACTTTTTTATTAAAGGAACTGCTAGCTAGTTTAGCTCATATGAACTAGTGTTTTATTTAGTGCGCTCACTAAATGTAATGGACTTTAGTTTGTCAACAGGACAAACTAACACAACTAACAGTAACGTACCTAGCTAGCTAGTTAGCTATCCTAGCTAACGCTGACCTGTGTAGGCTAACATAAAATCTAAGATAATAAACCCTTATCTTAGTAAGTTAGTTGTGTAGGTATTAAGATGCATATTATTTAAATCCTCTCTTTAGCATGCTAGTTGGGGCTTTACTTGTCTCCTTATGTTGTTAAATGAATGTGTTAGAGAGTAGTAGAGAAAATGAAAAAGCCAAACAGGAAACACTGGAGCAGCACTGATGAGAACGACTATCAAGCACCCATAATTCACCCGCAGGCTAACAGGCTACGTCCCTCACCTCAATGATGTTCTTGGTGAGTGGCTCTGTGATGACTTTGAGAAGGTCTGGGGCATCCTGGCCGGTCTGGATATTGAAGGAGTCGATGAGGAGTTTGGTGAGCTTATAGAGAACGCCCGTGGCCACCTCCAGGGGAAGCAGCACCAGCACGGACAGCCAGTTAAAGAAGTCATGAACGGTGGCTCCAGCAAACGCCCTGGAACACAGAGGCACAGTAAAGTGTGGGTTTTTAGTTTATAGAGAATGGGTGGGTCTTGTAATAAGATTTTTTGTTTATTTTAATTTGTGAAAATATAGAATATATTAGATGGAAATGTGAGTTTTAACACTGTGGTGATGCTAATTTGTGGCTAGCTTAGCGTAAATAAAGCTTAGCCTGCTTAGCCTCTAATCATTATTTGTATTTACCTTTTCCTGACCTGTTTCTCTGTCCTTTACTCTGCACTGCTGTAACATGGTAAATTTCCCCATTGTGGGATTAATAAAGGATTATCTTATCTTATCTTATCTTAATGCTAATACTGCATTCAATTTTAACTGTGCTGTTAGAATTCCTCAGCTCTGCCAACCTCAAGTTCAGATGGCATCACGGCACATTAACAGCAATAAAAAGCAGTAGAATTATAGAGTTTATTAGCACCTCTATCTACTTGTGTCATATTAAATCAGTGGTACATACAGTACTGTCCAACGTTAACCTGTAAACATGTTTTTATGGTGTTTAGATAATGCTATAAAATTGTTATCACTAACAATACTCCTAACCTGGGCCAATGCTAACAATGTTAACTTGGTACATTAGAAGTAGGCTATATTTTGATTACATTTGCCATAAAATAAGGGTATAAGATTATATATATATATATATTTTTTTTTTGGGGAAAATGTTTTTTTTGGAAATGGTTTAAAATAGTGTACAGTTATCTGAATGTTTTACTCAAAAAGTAAAACTTCTGAGGTAAATACAGCAAACACAGACAAAAATCTCTCATGCGTTTACCTGCGGAACTCGTTGCGGTCTCCTGCCTGCATGACGGCCACAATGGTGTTGGTGACGGAGGTGCCAATATTGGCCCCCATGATGATTGGCACTGCTGACTGCACCTCTAACACTACAGAACACAACCAACACACTCAGTTACTCCTTTAATGATGGACCAGTTTAATCTGATGGACCCGTTTCCGAGACAGAGGTAGTCTAAAGCCCTATTCATGTGTGTAAAACTGGCCTTAAATCTATATTGGTAGAGAACAAACCAATATTCTTATTTACTGGAAAAATTCTGAACCAATCAGACGATATCAGCTGCCATTTCAGACATAATTTACAGTTAGTATTGGTCTAGTTTAACTATTGGTAAAAAATTAAGTTTAGTCCACTCCTGGAGTATTGGTTTTAAATATAGTATATATTATATTTCATTATTTTATGTTATAGTTTACACTCACATGGCAAAAGTCATGGGATAGCAGTATGCAAATTGATTGTGAAATTGATTGTGACCCTCAGGGATCAGCGTGGAAAATGCTCACATTTGTATAAGTTGTGAGGTGTTATATTGTGAGTGAGGCTAAACACTGGGCAGCATGCTTATACTTATCCTAAATTTAGACTTGTGTTTGGTGTGCATTTTTTGTTTGCCCTAGCTATTTTAGGATTAGTAGGACCTGACAAGTGTAATAAATAAACTTTTTTTTTTTAAATGTTCTTACCATTTAGGATCAGAAGGACCCAACTAGCCCAAAAACTAAATTTTATCTTTTTACAATAAGTAAAGAATTTAGTTTCAAACATAAACATTTATGAGAAGTTTTCACCTGGCCCAGGTTTTTGCTTGAAGTATAATGTTTTCTGGCCATATGTGGCCAAAGCATTAAGTAATGTCCACATATGAGGACATTACTCAATATCTTACATCGTGACTTAAGAGGTTGAGTCATGATGATGTGGTCAATTGAGGTCTGATAGAAAGTGGGTGGCAGATGGATGACTCTATTGGATGATTCTATTCCCAATGTTTTGTGGTCATTTAAAGTTCTTCAAATCACAGTGTCACGTGTGTACCGGAAATCTGTCATATGAGACTTAATTACCAGTCTTAGTGGGCACAGTATGCAGTGGGTTGTAATGATTGTGACTGGCAGCATCTGGAAGATATCCCACATCCACATTTAATGGAGGAGATCCCACACACAAGTTCTTTTCCATTGCTTTTTTTGTAGCATGTAGTGTATAATATTATATACATTACATATTATATAGATTACCGATGACTGATATCTCCAAGCTTTATTTGGTATATTCAGGTGCACTCACATCCAGAAGACACCATGCTGACGACAATGGAAGACGAAGTACTGGAACTCTGAACCAGCACAGTGACCAGCACTCCAATAACCAGCCCCGCCACAGGGTTCGACAGAACCACATTGTCCTGAAAGATATCGCCTGCAGCCTTCCCTGTGAAGAAACACACAAAAAGAACATCGGCCACCATCAGTGCCAAGAATATTTCTTTACTTTCGCGCGAGATAACGATAAGGACGCTCCAGCAAGTGTACACATTAACTACAGGCCTGCCATTGGGAAATGTGGGGCACCATCATAAACAGCGGCAACATTGAGATGTGTCAAGTCGTGCGTTATCTTTTAAAAATGATTTTGTTGTTGTAGCAGATTTCAAGGCTTCAGTTTCTCACTCAGAAATGTCACAACTGACAAATCAGTTGCAAAATAACTACTAAATCTGAGTCATTGGTGACTCACAGAATGGAAGTTCAAAATGGATGGATAGATAGATACTTTATTGATCCCAGAGAGAAATTCAAGAAATGCGAAAGTAATTCTGTAATTGAGTAATAATTGTAGTAATCTGGAATGTATGAAGATATTTTGATGTTGAGTGTTATTACGTTGTTATGTCCCCTGTACACCGAAACTCCACATGTTCAATGTAGACGTACCTCCAACCAGCTGGAAGGCGGAGCTCAGGACGTCCAGTGAGCAGACGAACATGTAGAGGAACCCCAGCAGCAGACAGAACCTGGCCACTGAGGTCACAACCTGGAAGATCTTCCCCTTGGTGTCCAGCTCTGCACAGATTGAGTAAAGAAAAGTTGAGGGCTGTGGTCAGTGTGGACTCGTGCACTGCTATCACCTGAGAGAGAGTCTCTGATCTCGGCTCACCTGACCACTTCGGCCCCGACTCCTGCAGCTCAGGAAGCTGCCACGGGTCGACCTCAGGCTCCGGGTCCACCAGGGCCACGGTGGAGTACGCTGGCAATACCAGCGTGTCCTTAGACTCTGTGATCTTACTGTCTTTACCATCTGTAATACACACAACAACGAGTTATATACGTATGTGTGTGTGAAGAGGAAAGAGGAAAAAATAAAGAAGAACGAAAAGAAGAAAGAAAAGAACTAAGTGATAGAACAATAGAAAGAGAAGATAAGAATGAAGGTATGAAGCAAGAAATTAACAAGGATTCAAACATACAAACAAACAAAGAAGATAGAAACTAAGAATAGATGAGAGAAAAAAGTAAGTTAGAAAGAAAGAAAGAAAAAAAGAAAGAAAGTAAGACAGTAAGAAAGACAGAAAGAAAGATGATATTTGAATAAGGAAGAAAATACGGAACAATATATCAAACAATGGAAGAAAAGAAGGGAAACATAAATGAAAAATAGAAGGAAAAGTTATGGAAAGAGAAGAAAATAAGGAAAGGAAAGAGAAGGAAAGAAGGATAGGAAAGAGAATAAAAAAGAAAGGAAGGAAGGAAAGAAAGATGGTATAAGGATAGGGAGGAAAAGAAGGAACAATATAAGAAGTAACAGTTGTAAGAAACCAAGAAAAAGAAAAGAGAAGAAAAGAAGAAAGGAAAATGAAAGACAAAAACAAATAAATATACAAGGGTAAGGAAAAAAGGAAAGAGAAGAAAGAAGAAAAAGGAAAGAATAAAAGAAGGAAGGGAAAGAAAGAAAGATTATATAAGGAAGGAGGGAAGAAAAGGAGTAACAGTTGTAAGAAAACTAAGGAAAGGGAAAAGAATGAGAAAAAAAGAAGGAAGGAAAACGAAAGAAAGAGAGAACACAAAATAAAGTAGATGAAAGAAAAACAAAAAGAATGCGATATTGGTGGAAAGTCAGAGGGAAATGGACAGAAAGTAGAAAACAAGAAAGAAAGAGAAAACATGATATGTGAATGGAAAAAAGGACAGGAAAAGAATGAATATAGTGAATAAAGGGAGGACAGCAGGAGAAGTAGACATGTAATGGACGTCGTAATGAACTCACCGAGATCTGGAGGAGGAACTGCAGGGTCACTGCCGAGCTCAGGCCGAGGAGCCATGGTCTGAAACACAGGAGAACACATGCTCAGATACAGTTCATTACAGCACATTAACCTGCACTTCAAATCAATCCTGCTCCTGTAGCTGCTGCTGGAGAATCACAACCCCAACCCACCACACCTGATCCAGCTCATTACTGCCTCCAGAAGGGCTGCACTGGCTGAATAAGGTGTTTTAGGTTTGGGCTGGACTCCAGGAGGAGAACTGAAGACCATTGGGTTAACCTGTTCTTCTCCAGAGGTTTCTCGCAGGCCTTTATCCAGTTAGCACCAGATTATGGCCTTAAGTGACAAGTATATATCTACAGCTACAGCTACTTAGTGCTCTGTTCATCTCCAATACAAGTTATCTTCAGTAAAATCCCTTGCAGGCCCACCTGTCTGCTGGGAATGGTAAGTTTCTTCATTTTGTGAGCACATCTATCTGTGAGCTCTGTAAGTTTTTCCGCATCTTATATTCAGTGGACCTCATCTCATATCATCTCATCATTCCTATGTGTCAGGCCTCCACCTGCTGATCAGTCCTGACCTCAGCCCTTATCATCAGCTCTGTACTTTCCAGCCCCTCAGTCAGACTCTCATGATGCTCTGATCAGCAGCTTTACACACTCAAATCTTATGATGTGTAAAATATCAGTCAACACACAACCACACACACACAATCACACACGACGCACACTGCTGTTACTACTGCTCTTACTGAACTCTGTCTAACGGCTTCTGTGTGGAGTGTACAGAAAAGTTACAGAGATTCTAGTAAAAGTAACCCCTCACACTGCTCTAACATCTTCATTAATCTTTACATAACTGTTCTATTGTTTATATTATATGATCTCTACTCTGTGTTTATGTTAAATGATTTTATGTGTTCCTTTGGCAGCTTATAAACACAAAATTGAGCTTATTTCAAGAAATATAGATGCAGACATGTAGCTTATTTCAAGAAATGCATGATCCTTTCATTAATTAATATTGATAGAAGTTGTTCTATAAAAATGACTGCAAATATTTTAGCTTTTTTAAACAAATAATCCAGGACCCAGTTTCCCCAAAAGAGTCTTCGCATTAAGAACATCTTAACATAGAGAGAGAGAAAGATAGCGAGTTCAGTGTGAAACTCATGCTGCCATTTAAGAATCATCTTTGTGTAAAGAAGCTTTTGAGAAACCACCTCACATAAATAAATCCATTCCAAGAAAAAAAGCAGCATTTTATATTGTGTTTAAATAAATATTTTTTAATGCCAAATCCAGATAATAACGCATTTTTTGTAAAAAAAAAAAAAAAAATTAAATGAAAATGAATTCAAATATTTTTGATGATTTTACTTATTTTAAAAAATAACCCAGACAAAGTTTCTTATTCGAAGAAAAAGCAGGATTTTTGATAATTTAAGGCAATGGTTGCCAAATACTTTGCTTGTTTCAAGAAGTAATTCTGATAAATTTGCTGATATCAAGAAAATGTGGTATATATTAATAATCAGGATAGGCTTACTTATTTTAAGATTTAATGCAAATATTTTGGTTTATTTCATAAACAATATGTTGCTGCTTAACATAAGAATGAATGCACATTTCAAGAAAAACTTACTTATTTGCTTATTTTAATACAATAAGCAGAGTAATCTTGTATATTTAAAGAATGAATACAAATAACGCAGATTCTTACAATTCAGTCTCAAAAGATATATATAATATAGACATAATATAGCTTCTTCTTCTTCTAATGATAATATTCTTCTTTTAAAGACATAAATCTGTTTTTCTTTATCTCAAAAATGAATGCAGATAATTTTGCTTGATTTTGCTTAATGTATGATTTTTCTCTGTTTAATAAATAACCCACAGAACGTTTCTTATTCAAAGTAAAAATAATGTTTTTTAAAAATGTTTAAAGTAAAACATTTTAAGTAATGACAAAATATATATTTTACTTATTTTAATAAAAAAAACTTTAAAATGCCTTATATAAAAATAAAAATGTATTGCAGCTTAACTTAAAAATAAATGCAGATTTCAATCACCAGGATAATCTTGCATATTTCAAGAATTAGTAAAGAAACAATCCAGTCTCAAATCCAGCAATGAATCAGAATACAAAATAAAACAAAGGCCATCAAAGGCTCCTCACAGTAACGTGCACATTTTCATTATTATTAATCAAACATACACTCTCACACAATCAGACAAACAATGACTATTTGATCTTATGATATTGTATAATAAATATAATAAATGTAACAAATATAATAAATATAATAAGGCTCTGTTAGAATCTCTACTCACCTGTTCAGGTGTTTCTGATCTGCTGCAGCTCAAACTGACCAGCTGACCAAAGAGAGTGCACCTGAGCTACCTGAGCAGCTGCCTTTATACACACACACACACACACACACACACACACACACACACACACACACACGTCACTGCTCAAAGGTGACGTGCAGCAGTGGAGATGCGCGTGGGCAAAAAGTGGGCCAGTTATCACTTCACTGTCCAAAATAAAAAGCCTTTGAATATTATTGCCCTCTAATGATGAGCTGATGGCTGATAACACACACACACACACACACACACACCTGCGCACACACACACGTGTGTATAAGTTTGGATGGAGGCACTGTTTTCTTTTTTTTGTGTTCACTTTCTATATTTACTTTTATTTACCCCATTATCAGTGTAACTGCGCCCCCTGCTGTAAAGACATAAAAGTACTGCGCGAAGTTCTACACAGGTTTCAAAATGTCCATACATTTAGTTCAATATTAATATATATTAATGTATTTTAAATTTGCAGCATAGTTGCTTATATTTCATACAAATACTGTGTAACAATGCATTTTCAATATTTACTCTGAATAAACACATTATTACAGATATAGAGGAAAGTTCAACTTCATTTTTTATACATTTAAAAAAAATTATAATATTTTAAAAACATGTCCGAGAATCCTATGTACACCCTGTCTTCTTGGGAAAACCCCGCCCCTTTAAGAAAGTAACCTTTGAGATTAATTTCACTTAATCTTTTTTATATTGTCTCCATACTCTGCTGAAGTAAAGCTTCATCTGGAATTAAACAAGCTTGCTATGAACATTTCAACATGTCTGCAACTCTAGATCAACCAGGTTTTTATTAAATGACTTAAACTGAAATTATTCACCCTGTTGTGCAACTTACCGTAATATTGTGGGTGCATGCATTACAGGAAATAAATCAATTAAAATGTGATTAAGATGGAATATATAATTGTGGTGTGGGTATAAGACATCAAAAGGCTATATTAGATCAAGCAATCATAAACATAAAATTAAACCAAAATAATTAAATTACATTAAATTAAACCAAAATAATTCAAAAATCAGTAGTAGGTGAGAGTGTCTACCTGTAAAACCAGAACAGAATAAACACACAAAATCATAAAGCCAGTGGTCAGTGAGTGTGTATAATTAAAAAAATTATATAATACCTATAAAACTCTATATAACATCAGAATAAAGCCAAATACACTTAAATACAATAATCATCATGGTCTGTAACATTGTTCACCTGCATAACTCTGTAAGCATTAGAATAAACATAATTAAATAGTCAGTAAGTGTATTTACCTGTAAAAGTGGTCAGAGGTCAGAACGTGCTGTTGGTCAGTAAAGTTATGGAGATGTTAGGAGATCACAATTTGATGATCACAGGTTTGAGTGCTGATCTTTTATCTGAGAAAGCCACCTGATTGACTTTAATTAAGGGCTGATAAGATAAACTAGGTTTGGGATGGGTACTGGGAATACTGACCTTCTTCCAGCAGATTTCTGGAAATGGTTGATCGTACACACTCACACACATAAAACCACAAGGGATTGTTTAATTGCATTTGTTCTTTGGATCAAATAAACACTTACGGCCTAGATAAGGCGCTCATCACTGCAGATCATTTTCTTAGATTACTGTTGGACAGTGTTGTGCGGGTGAAGAGTGTAATCTAGGTACAGGGGTTGGACAATGAAACTGAAACACCTGGTTTTAGACCACAATAATTTATTGTCCTGACGGAAATTGTTCTGGTGGAAACAGGAGAGGTTAGCACCTGAACATCCCTTTCAGACAGCTTCCTCTTGCATCCACAGTTAATCCTGTTGGATGTGGTTGGTCCTTCTTGGTGGTATGCTGACATTACCCTGGATACCGTGGCTCTTGATGCATCACAAAGACTTACTGTCTTGGTCACAGATGCGCCAGCAATTCGTGCACCAACAATTTGTCCTCTTTTGAACTCTGGTATTTCACCCATAATGTTGTGTACATTGCAATATTTTAAGCAAAACTGTGCTCTTACCCTGCTAATTGAACCTTCACACTCTGCTCTTACTGGTTCAATAATGTGCAATTAATGAAGATTGGCCACAGGCCACAGGCAATTTAGCCACAAAACCAACTCACACACTAAAATGACAAGTGTTTCAGTTTCATTGTCCAATCCCTGTATATAGGTATCAAATTCTAGGTTTATTTTTATTATGTTATGTTATTGGTTCAGCTCCTGTACTTCTTTATGATTGGTCACTCATCTGATTTTAAAGCTTGAGCATTTCAGATTAGACCCAGTAGATACACTATGAACCCACAAACACAAAAACAACAAAAAACCTAAATGACTAAACTATGTTAAGTACGTTTTAACATTTCCAAACATTACTCAAGTACTTTGAGTTCAGTGAACATTTTCAACTGTATAAACAGTTAAAAAAAAGTTTAGTCTGCTGCATTTGGCTGCTTCTTTTCCATTGGCTTCTGGGACCATATATTTGCATGTTGGGTGTGTCCTCCAATTTCTGACCCTCACCATCAGTGTGTAGTCATTCTTTCCTGGCGACCTTAGATACACTTGTAGTTCATATATTAGGATTAGCGGATGGCTCCTATGTTGTAGATTGATAAACCAAGCATTAATTTCTGAGCTGCTAACTCTGTGTACCCTGAAAGACTTTGCTTCCCAATTGTATATGCGACACACTAATACTTTAGGATTAAACTATGTACTTATCTTAATAGTTGGGGGGTTGGGAGATTAGTACACAAAACATTAACATACTAAATTGTTTCGTTCTAATAAGAATAATGAATTATTTATTTTCCTCCCTCCAGCTGCATGCTGCACTTTCCTGCAATCTTTCTAATATTTTGGCATTCCATTGTGGGATAATGGTGTCCATCTTTACCACAGAATTTCTGAGTATATTGTGGATATTTTAATATACTCAACTTTATTTACAATGTTAGTAACTAGCTGCTTGTTTTTTGGTGGATGTGAGTCTTTGTTTTGTTAAAGCTTTGTTTTGTTGAGGTCCTTGTTCAAAAATATGCTCCAGTCTCCAGCTTTGCTGACCTCAGCTGTTGCCTTGTCAGAGTGTATGGTTTGGCCAGCTTTGAAACTGAGGTCAGTACTGAGAGAAAAACAAATAGCTAAGATGAGAGCACCTGAATGACCTCCAAACAAGCAGTTAGTTCTCTCATCCTAATTGCGGCTCCACCAGAGAAGCTCTTATCCACCTTCCACCCCAAACTCATATTGTGTCTTAGCTAATAATTAAAGTTTAAGCTGTCATGGTAAAATATGCAAGTAAGTAAAATACATTTATTCTTTAAAAAGAGATACATTTTGAGATACAAAGTTGTTTGCAACTTGCCAAGTTTCAATGTATTTATTTAGTTACTTATTTTATTTAGCCTTTATTTAACCAGGTCAATCCAATTGAGACACAATGAACTATTTTCCAATGGAGGCCTGGCCAAACCAGCAGCCTAAACATCAGTTTCAACTTTAAAACAGACAATTCACAATTACACCATTAAAACACCAATCAAATAACAATGTACAAAATACAATCTGGTTGTATCAGTGGTGTTGGATAGCAGGACTTTTAACAAAGCAAGAACAAGAATGATTAGCGGCTGATTCCTGATTCTTTACAAGGTTTCTGAATGTACCAAAATAAATTAGTTCCTCAGAGATTCTGCTCTGCAGTGAATTCCAAGCAGCAGGTGCAGAATCCAGAAATTAGTGCTCTCCAAATTCTGTGTGAACTTTGGGAACTTTGGAAACATTAAGCAGGTAACAGTCATTGGAGCGTAACACATAAGTACTCTGGGTTAATGATATAACCACATAAATATTGAGGGATTTGACCTAGAATGGCTTTATAGATGAACATGTGCCAATGTGAAAGGCGTCGTGCGGCCAATGAGGGCCACTCAAATCTGCCATATAAAGTGAGCGAAGGCTTTGCAACCTGCAACAAACCTCAATGCACTGTGAAATATAAAAAAGTAAAAACATCCACCCTGTTATGGCAAGCTTTTAATGACAGGGTGGACAGTAATAGGGTGGTCAGTTTTTGAGAAAATTGGCATTTGATGAAAACATGGTTGGCCTATAATTACAGACAAGTTGTGTAATGCTGACCTTACACCTAACGATTTTCATAAAATCACGAGAGTCTGGCTAGAATCGAGCTGCAGTCGAGTCGCGTCATCTCTACCATTAAGTGTAAGGTGGTAACAACTGGAAGTTTTAGTCAGTTAGGTTTGCGTCATTGAGCTCCGATAAAATCAACCATGTTTAATATTATCGCAAGTCTTGAGACTCTGCTCACGCAAATACTAACGTGAATGATGTCAACAACCAATAGGAGAGCTACGGGGACTAACAAGAATACATTTCACATGACTCTTTACAAACAATAAAAAAAGAACACATTTTGCAGTTAATACGCCTTATTTGGTTCTTACTTTAATATATACAGTATTTTAAACACAGGTAGCACTTTAAAGTCATTATATTTAAAGTTATATTATTTTGCACAGTTGTTTAATAGTGCAGTCTTATTTTTAATACAAACAAGTTTAATAAATACAGATTTTGCAAAAATGATCTTCTTTATTGCATTAATTCTATCTAAAATAATGGCAAATGTACAGTCATATGAAAAAGTTTCCAAAAGCACACCTCAGGTGACTCTGTTTGTGGCGTTTGTGCTTGCAGAAATGGCTTCTTTCGTATCACTCTCCCATACAGCTTCTCCTTGCAAAGTGCGCTGTATTGTTGACCGGTGCACACTGACACCATCTGCAGCAAGATGATGCTGCAGCTCTTTGGAGGTGGTCTGTGGATTGTCCTTTACTGTTCTCACCATTCTTCTTCTCTGCCTTCCTGATATGTTTCTTGGCTCTGCCACTTCTGGGCTTAACAAGAACTGTCCCTGTGCTCTTCCATTTCCTTACTATGTTCCTCACAGTGGAAACTGACAAATTTTTGTATCCTTTCCCTGAACAACTATGTTGAACAATCTTTGTTTTTAGATCATTTGAGAGTTGTTTTGATGAGCCCATGATGCCACTCTTCAGAGGAGATTCAAATAGGAGAACAACTTGCAATTGGCCACCTTAAATACCTTTTCTCATGATTGGATACACCTGGCTATGAAGTTCAAAGCTCATTGAGGTTACCAAACCAATTTTGTGCTTCAGTAAGTCAGTAAAAGTAGTTAGGAGTTTTCAAATCAGTAAAATGATAAGGGTGCCCATACTTTTGCACCATAATTTTGGTTTAATGCATATTGCACATTTTCCTCATTTCAGTCCTGAAATATTACTGTGTCCATCAGTTATTAGATATATCAAACTGAAATGGCTGTTGCAAACACCCAAATATTTAGAACTAAAAGTGATTAAGATTAATAGGGGAGCCCAAACTTTTTCATATGACTGTATAGCAGTGAAACAAGGTTGTAGCAAAAAAAAGGGCGGGGGGAAGCTTATAGGCAGAGTTGAACACAAAATGTATTCTATAAAAAAATAATGATAAAACTAACAGTGTGGCAGAAAAATAAACCGTTAATGGGGACAAATTGTGAGTCTTTGATAAACCATAGTATTGATATACAGAATCTTTACAAAGTCGTGTAGTATATTACCTTTCATCAGCAGCTTGTTACAACAGGGAAGACAATTGCATTCCTGTACAATTAAAAATAGATTAAGCTTAGAAAGTATGATTTATGTGTAGTCTGAGGTCTTATCATTAGGATAAATAGTGTAAATCATATATAAAGGATATACATTAATGTCAAATTCCTACCAGAACAGGCCCTCTTAGTCAAACTGAATGGCAAGACATTGTACAACATGGCTGAGCTTTTGAAGGGAAACGGCCAAACCAGCAATCATGGAAGTGATTATAAGCTTAAACTAAAGGCAGTTGGGCTCGATCCATTGATATGACCTGATTGTACCTGATTACAATGGTGGGAAAATACATTAAATCACTGGATCTGAATGCTGGTTCTGGAGTACCACTGTCCTGCTGGTTTTAGCATTTTCCTTTGCAGGTGTGCTCATCAGGTGTGCTGTAATTAGTATACATGCAGAACCAGGCCTGAGAACCACGGCACTGTCTGAAAGTCTGAAAGCATACAGGATTTAGTGGTTGGGTTTCAGTTGGTTCTGTAAATTGTAGTGATCTATTAGCGTCTCACTTCTTCTTTAGCCCTGAGCCCTCTTTTAGTCAGACGTACAGTAGCTCCTTCCCAATGGTTTTTACAGCATTCCCACTGAATGCTAATACAGCCATTCAGTGGGTGTGACCACAGTGCCTTTCCCTTATGGTGGCATCACATGCATACCGTCTATATATTTTTGTCTTTTAATTTATTGATTCTTAATCCAATCTGAAGATTGAATTTGATGAAGATCTGATCACATGTTACATAGCAACGTTTTCCAAAGCTGCCCACAGATGCAAAACCCACAAAATGATAAAACAAGAGATGATAAAACAATTATGCCTACTGGTCTGATAGTGGCATCTGTTATCCAAGTGTAGATAAGTCAAGGCCATGAAGAGCGCCTGTGAGTCTAAACGGAATAATGCAACGTAGGGTTCTTAGCTGGAAATGTGCAATTCCACGAGGATAAACAACATACCAACGGTGAGTAAAACCCTGAATTCTGAATTGCTTCTAATTGGCTTTTGGAGTCAGTGGAATATCCCCATGTCTCAATTTAAATAAATTAAATGCCAAATCACTTTTCCTACACCTACGTTTATGAAATATGATTAAGCTTTATGCTTAAAGTGCTGTCTGGCTTTAGGAATTTTATTCTCTTTAAAACATGTGGTTAAACATGTTAAATAATAATCTAATTTTATCTTGAAATAAAATGATTTTTCCAAAAGATTCCAAATTAATTGCTTTGAAATATTACTTTTTTTTCAGACACAATTTACATTTATTTAAAAAAATCATAATAAACATGAACAGTTTAAAAATATGAAATAATAACCTTTTTTATACACTTGTGTTTCATTAATAATACAATTTTTTATACATTTCACAGTTGTTCTATTCTGTTTTTAATGCTATAAAAACTTTGTATACTATATAATCTTTGATTTTTTGTTGTGTATGAAATGTGCTATATAAATAAAGCTTGTTTAATCTGATTGATATTAACAATTAAATTTACAAATTACAATAACAGACACCATGCCTGTCATATAAATTTTGAATGACAATTAAAAAAAAATACCTTATTCTTGTATTGAAAAAAACTAATCAGTTTAATATTTAAAGTACAGATAAGGTAGAAGTAACAGATGTTTAGCTTTGAATGTTTTTAGTCTCCTATTAAATAAATAGTTTAATCAGGATGCAGCTAAATGTGTGTTGTATTCTAAAGGCAGATATTTGCTTAAATAAGGCAAATAATCTTACAGTAGAGTCAGACAGCTCTGACATGCTCTTCTCTACATTTGGTAACTATTGTTTTCCACAAATGTTCATTTAAATGCTTGAAAACATTTAATTAAACATTTTGTATATTGGAAAGTAAGTTTGTTAATTTAACTAATTAACATAATTTAGAATTTTATTTGGATTCTTATAATTAGCATTTGCTATTGTTGTCTAGTTTACGCTGTCCATACACTATACCTTTAAAATGCCTTTAAAAAGTTTCTGAAAAGACTTTTAATAAAATAAAAATCTGACGACCTCTCACATCTTAAGACAAGTCACAGACCTTTTACTCACAGGCTAAGATTTTACAAAGACTGGGGGTCACTATTTACAAGACTGCAACTGGATCATTTCTGAGATTATTTCCCATCATGCTTCTGGTGGAGTTTACATACAATACATATTACATATTAATTTACAAATAATGTGTATATAAATACTTTTGTCCTCATCAAAAGTGTATTTTTCTGCCACACTGTTAGTTCTTGATATTTTTGAATAGAATATATTTTGTATTCAACTCTGCCTCATTTAAATAAACCCGCCCCTGAGGGCTGCCTGAGAGCAGAGCGGAGCTGACGGCCTGTTACTGGTCCCACCCATACAGTCATTGGTCCCACCCCGGCTAGGTGTAACCCAGCGCTTTTACAATAACCACACCTTTTTAAATAGAGCTGAATAACGTTTTTAAAAATGAGTTCTGTGGGGATATAAAAATGTTACAATATAAGCAGAGGTTACACTAGCTGTTGCATTTAAATAATAGAAATAGAAAGTTGTCTGTTTTGCCATTAAAACCTATGGGTATGGGTGGGGTTACACAGCTTTCTGCAACCGAACAGCAGGGGGCGCCCGACCTGTGGTGGCTTCACTGTTGAGAGACGATGCTCTGTCCAGCTATACACAGTCTATGGTTTGAGACAACCTTGTATAGTAAAGGGTCACAGTTTCACTGCTATATATTTAAATTTATTTTAGCTTGAATTCATACAATAAAAACCATCATTCTTGCAAAATGTGTTTTTATTAAACTTGTTTGTATCAAAAATAACACTGCACTGTAAGACACAATAAAACAATATAATGACTTTAACATGCTACCTGTGTTTAAAATACTGTTCATATTAAAGTAAGAACCATATAAGGCATATTAAACACTGCAAATGTGTTCTTTTTCAAATCGTTTGTAAACCAGTCACCTAAAATTTTCTTGCCCTGCTGCTTCCCGTAGCTCTCCTATTGGTTGTTGACATTGTTCACGTCACTATTTGCGTGAGCCGAGTTTCAAGATATACAATAATATTAAACACGGTGGGACGTAAAAAAGACTGACTAAAACTTTCAATCCTCACCACCTTACACTGAACCATCGAGATGACGTGAGCGTAACTCGACTCTAGTAAGACTCTCCTGATTTTATCCCAACTCTGGACATTTGTCTGCGACAGTGAAATCGCTTGAAAATCATTAGGTATAAGGTCAGCATTAGTCAGAACAGCCACAAGAAAATAAACACACTGGAGTAATTCTCTGAATCAGGGGCCCTTTTAATGGAAACCAAAAAAGCACTTTAGAGTAATTAAATAATAGAGCAAAGTGTCTTTGCATTGTGATGTAAAACATTATTTTTTACATAAAATTATATTATTAAAATATATATATAAAAAATGTGTTGTATAGTATTTACACGACCATCAATACTTCTTTAATGAACAATAGACAAATAGAAACTGTGATTAATGCCAAATTTTTGCTTCCAGTGTAACCATATATATGTCTGTGTTAACCAAATATATATATATATATATTTTTTTTCTATAAGCTTAATTTTATCACATTAAAACATAAGTTTTAAGGTACTAAAATTGGTAAACACATTATATACAAGAAAGCAGTGATAAGTTTTCTCCAGTGTGAATATAAATGTTTTTTTAATTTATTAGCAATGCCAAACATCATTTCTACACTGAGAAATTTCCATCAAGAAACATGTCATTTTCTCTATAATGATGTCAACGGAACAGGGGTGGGTTTCCCAAAAACGATCAATCTTAGCGAATAACGAACGAAGTAACGAATGACGTGTGTAAAGAACGAGCCAGTTCTGCGAGTGCTTCCCAAAGAGCTTCGCAAAGCGAAAATTAACGAACGAGGTTAAAGAACGTCTTTGTTGACTCCTCCCCCGAAACAGCGCACTCAATCGATCCACAAATATCGATTCAACATTGCCAATATGCAGTATTTATTCACTATTACACCCTTTAATATTAATCGACTATGTAAAAATTTTTTTAATAAAAACATTGAATGAGACATGTCCAACTTTTGACTAGTATTTATATATTTTCGAGCTGACACACCCCAGAGTTTACCCAGATGAACGGCCACAATGTTGGTTAGAAGCACCTGATTAAGGAATAATATTAAATATTACCTGCACATTCACCGATACCCTTTACAATACGTGTAGGTGTGATTAAAGACACCGCGGGCGTCCCCTGCACCGGACATACAATACCATGGATTTTCCCAATAGCATGGAAATATATTGTATTGTGCTGTAATTCCCGGGCTGGTGGGAAGTGTATATAAGTGTGTATTCCACAGTAACAGCCTGATTACAGAATCCACGGACTTGGTGACTTTGCAGCTTTGCTTAGACCGTGAGCATCATCTGCAGGAATCTGGATTTTAATAATGTATTTGTGGGTTTGCCCAGTTAGACTACAAGCCACAGACAAAGTTGGCATTATAATATAATATAATATAATATAATATAATATAATATAATATAACTCATTCACTCACTTACTCACTCATCGTCAAACCGGAAACCGGAGCACCCGCAAACACGGGGATAATATAATATAATATAATATAACATAATATAATATAATATAATTAATAGTAATATAATATAATTGCTTCAACCACGGAAATTAACATTTTTCTCCCTCAAAATTGGCGGTCCCTGGTGTTTAAGGTGCTAAACTGCAAGTCGAGATCCCCTAAAGAAGCTCTCTAAAAATAACGACTGGGTAAGGGCACTCGTTAAACTGCGAGCGAGTTTACGTAGTACTTTAGTTATGCACGGGTTTGGGAAACACTCTTTAATTAACGATCAATCTTAAGTACGAGTTAACGAAGTTCTTAGCGTTACGAAGCTTTCGGGAAACCCACCCCTGATTATTAATTTTATAGGGGGGTAAATTGAATGGTGTAAAAGGGTTGAACAAAAATGGGTAATGTGATAAAATTAAGATTATAAAATCAAATAAGTTTTAAGGTACTAAAATTGGTAAACGCTTTATGTACAAGAAAGCAGTGATAAGTTTTCTCCAGTGTGAATTTAAGTGTGATTTTAAGTTATTAGCTATGCCAAACATCAATTCCACAGTGAGAGCAGTGATAAGGTTTTTTGTCCCATGTAAATTCTCTAGTGGTTGTGTAAAACTTTTTCAGGGAAGTGTAAAATATTTCACCGGTATGTTTCACATGTTTTAAATAAAACACATGCCTTAAATTTTAAAATCATTTACATGTAGAAACTTAAAAAAAGAAGTTATTTAAATGCATAAAATAAAAAAAGTGTTTTTCCCGTTTTTCAAATGCATTTAAATGACAAATGCAGGAGTATTATATATACAGCTAAAATAAAGCTAATAAAATATGTGTTCTCATAAATTTTTTATTAATGATTATTTACCTTAGTTTTTCTGTTCACAGTATTTAACAATAGCCCTGATTGTCTAACACTACTGCTATCAGCTCATTAAAAATACACCTAGTAATAATGCTATAAATACCGAGGTACTTGAACTGATAACTGATACATCATGGAAAGTATTTGAGGTGATGTTTACTGTGGCCCTGAATAAAGATTTATAATAAAGATTATAATTAAGATTTTTAATAACCTTCACATGAACTTGATTAGATAAATAACACAAATGATGCAATTCTTATATAAACTCCACTTTATATTTTTATATGTATTTATTTACTGAAACATTAGTATTGAGATAAATGATAAATCCAAATTATGTAAAGCATCAATAACAGTAAATTGAAGTGTGTTAATATAGTTGACTTATTTGAGTTATAATTACTATCTAAATTGACCTCCATTAAACAAACATTCAGTAGACAAATGCTTGTTGGAATATAATTTCTAAAAATAAAAATAAAAAAAATGTTGACCATTTAATCTGATACATTTTTACAGAAAACACCTAAGGCATAATCACAATTTGACTGTTAGGCAGTTAATGTTTTTTTTTTTTTTCAATTAACATTTAGATTTTATTAGGCTTTAATATGTACTGTACTGTAAATTATACACATATTCCAATAAATATTTACCTCATATTTTTATAATCAAAATCTTGACAAAAACAATCAAATAACAGGATTAAAACTATAATACAGCTGAAGGGACAATCCAATACAGTATGGATCTGTTTAGTTTACCTGTAAAATGAACTAATATTAAGATTTTATACATTCATTTATTTCCACATTTAGCTTAGACGGTAACACCACATGATACTTAGCACATTATAAAATTGTATTAAGTCTGACAATTTTAGAGTAAAAAATGTAACACTTGCTATTATTTGCAGTCTGTCTTAAATTCACTTAAATTCACACTGGATAAAACTTATCACTGCTTTCTTGTGTATAATGTATTTACCAATTTTAGTACCTTAAAACAAAAAAATAAACCACCTAAAACATCAAAAATTCTACTGCAACAGTAAATAAATAAATATTAACAAAAAAATTCATACTGGAAAAAAAAACTGTGTGAAAAGGGAGTGGCGATCTATTACAACACCAAATAATTAACCCCGGAGAAAAGGTAAACACTTCATTTAACACTTAATTATACTATTATCTTAAAAAGACTATAATCTTTTCAGGGTGATCCCAACTAATTTAAATTGCATTAGGTAAAAAAAAGTACACTGTAACACATTTCTGTTTTTTTTTTTTTTTTTTTTTTTTTTGTTGCATTGATTCTGTGTAATGTCCAGATCCTTACTGGTGAACCTGTATACAGCATGTTACTGTAGATCTGCAAAGCATTATAGACTAATTATGTGATGTTGCAGTTTTTGTGCTGAATTTTCCTTTTAGCAGTTTAAACAAGAATTAATATCATTAGTATCAAAGTATAATTGTCATTAGCCTTTTCTTATGATACATTCAACTCAAATACTATTTTAATTATCATATAGACAGAAGAACATCTTTATATCCTCCAATCCTGTATATAAACACAGACAGCCTCAGTGTATGTAGCTGAAATGTACAGAGAAAGGCAGCCAGTCTTTTAGCTTTACAGACACATGCTAATGTTCAGTTAAATCAGCATGCTAATATGTTAAGCTAGCCTACTTCACTACTGTACTTAAGTACTAAAATGCTGGAGTATTTTTTTTTCTCCTACTTCCACTTTTCCACTTAATAATTTCCATATTTTTACTCTGAAACATTTTTCATGTGCTGCATCATTACTTGTTATAGTTATATAAATGCTAGGAATCATTTCAAACCCACATTATCAGTAGATGCTCTGCACTGTCACTGTGTTTGAGTGAATCAACCAATCAAAAATTATATCTTATAAGAAGACCTCACTGCTTTCTGTAATAACTACATAACACAATACTGCCTTTTTTAGTAAACTACTTGAAATACTTAAGTACAAAAATGTTGGATACTTTAGTGCTTCCACTTAAGTGTGGAGCTTAAAAACACTTCAACTTCTACTCATAACTTTTTTTTACAGAGCATTTGTTATTTTTACTCAAGTCTGGGTCTCTTACTCAATGTCTGATCATACCTTTCAAGTGATGAATAGGCAGTCTGTGTCTGTGAAAATGTAACTGAAGTTAAGTGTGAAAAGTAAAATTTTTTTGCTGTGCGGAGCTTTAATTTGAGCCTTTTAGAGCTTTAATTTTAGTCGCGTGGAGATTTAATTTTAGCCGTTAAGAGCTTTACCTTTAGCCAAGCAGAGCTTTAATTTTAGCCATGCAGCTCAAAGATTTCAGCGACATGTGAAGCTTTAATTTTAGCCGTTTGGGGCTTTAAATTTTGTTGCACAGAGCTTTTAATTTAAGCCGTGCAGCTTACCGATTTGAGCAACGTGCAGAGCTTTAATTTTAGCCGTTCAGAGCTTTAATTTTAGCCATTCTAAGCTTTAATTTTGGCATCACAGAGTTTTAATTTTAGTCGTTCTGTGCTTTAATTTTAGTCGTGCAGAGCTTTTAATTTTAGCTGTGCAGCTGACCAATTTGAGCGACATGTAAAGCTTTAATTTTAGCCATGCAGCTCACCGATTTGAGTGACACGTAGAGCTTTAATTTTAGCCATGTGGAGTTTTGATTTTAGCTGCATTGAGCTTTCATTTTTAGCCATGCGGAGCTTTAATTTTAGGTGCGCTCTGCTTTATTTTCTTTGTTTGCATTTATGCTGGTTTCTCGGGTCTTTTGGTTAGAGTTATAATGGCTGCTTCACTTGAAGCTTCAGGGTTTTTCGTTTCCAAAGACTTATTTATCTTATTTAACCATTTATCCATGATATGTAAAATGAAGAGAACTACAATCAGATTCTCATTTAGAACACAACTCTTGTGTTAATCTACTTTATCTGCCTGTGACTGTACTATGCAAAAAAAAAAAAAAAAAAAATCAACAAACCTAACCATGTTTTTTTTTTTTTTTTGCAAATACATAAATTCTTATCATCTTATTAATTGATTTCGCATCTTAACTTACATTTGCTGAACTATTTATATTAAAATCATTTTTACTTTGCAAGATAGAAACTAATTAATTTCAGCCTAATTTTACCTCTGCAGCCCCCTGGGGTGCTGCGGCCCACAGGCTGAAAACCACTGGTGTAAGTAGTAACATTACTGGATAAATGTTTGTGTGCCCAGGCTACTTAATAGCTAATTAGCTGCATTTATATGGGTCTTTGCATTTTTTTTTAAAGTTCTTATTTTTTTGTATGTTTAGCACAGCAGGGTGTGATATAACAAAACCACAAAATAGATTTTGTATATATAGTACATTTAATGTTACATTACGTGTTTTAAAATGCTCTAAACTATACAATAAATGAAAATTGTGAATTGCATTCATTTTTCAATATATAATTATTTTACCATTTGTGATTTTGTAAATTTGATTTTGTAATATTTGCTGTGATAAAAATACATAAAATACAGTGTTTTACAGGTACAAGGTTAAATGTACAGTGCACATATTGTAAACCTTACTAAAGGAACTTACTAGCTAAGTGTTATTTTTACAGTATACATCTGTACATTAATAAAAGGAATGCTGCAATATTAGCTCACTGTAAGCTAGAAATAGATGAAAATGGCTCCATATCGCATTGGATTTTTACAGCTGACATTAAGTCATTAAGTTTGGTTGTTGATTAACAGGTTACAGATAAGGGTGACTTGTTTGATGCTTTGTGTTTAAAAGCTTTTTCCATGGATGCGATGAAATTCTTCATATGGTGAGCAGCTGGAGATGTGCAACCTTTGCCTCAGATGGGTGTTACATAGCTCATACACTTCTATACATTAAATTTGCTGAGTGAGTAACTAGGCGCTAAGGCCCGCCTCCTCTCCAAGTCCATCTTCCAGAGTTTACTGAAAGCCATTTAGGGGTAATGACCTGCCTCTAAGACTCCATTACTCTTTTGTTGAATAACATTTGACTGAACAGATGGACATACCTTTCAGCTATTTGTTTTAAAACGTTTATTTAAAATATTTACTTATAATGACAAAAATTGTTCTAAAACGTATAAAGTATAGTTTTCAGAGCCCATAAATACTGTGCACAGAATCCTATTAGAATAAACAATAAGATAAACGCTGTACAAAACTATTCCCACTGTGAGAGTGGTAATAAATTTCTCCAGTATGAATTCTTTCTTATTTTCTTTTTACAATTAAAACCACTATACTGAAAGAAGTGATCATATTTTTTTCAGTATAATATTTGTGATGGATTTCTAAAATTTGAATTGTCACGAATTTTTCCCACACTTAATATCGCTCATACATTTTATACACCATGCATACAACATTCACACTGTCCCCACACCTAGAAGATTTGTGTGTGTTTACCTACAGTATACATTTTCTAGTGGACTTTTAAAGTGAGATTATTCCAATATTCAAATGTCTGGCAGTTCTGATGTTTTGTCAGTATGAATTTTCTGGTGGATTTTTTAAATTTGAGATTTTCTAGTAATGTTCCCTTACTGAGAACATAACACAACTCACAAAAATGAAATTTTATTTTATTATGAACTGAAGATATGACACTTAATTCAGAGTAAAGCAGTCAGTGTACAATGTGGTTAACATTGGCTAAACTAGACTGGTGTCCGAAACTTTGCCTCATAATCCTCTATGTAATTTCTCTAGTTGATATTTAAACTATTTATATTAGGCAGTAATATTTTTTTTCTCCAGTATGAATTATCTGTTATTTTTTTTTATTATTGGAGATTATCCAAAGATCTTTCACATACTGAGAGCAGTAACACGTCCACAGTAACTCCTTTGGCTTCTGTAATCATCAGTCCCTGACCTAATTAATGCTCTTATATGGCTGAATCCAATCAAATCTTTAGATCTGTATTAAAACTTGGCATCCATCCAGATCTTTATGCCTGGGTAATTTATCTGCTATATTTTGTTCTGTGGGTGTAGTTACAGAAGTAAACAATACTGTTTACTGTAGGACAGTAAAGCAGGGTATTTCACACATTTGTCTCAGATTGATAGTCAAAGAAATTGTCACAATTAGATAAATAATAGCGGTAACACTTTCTATGAATGTCATAACCACATTCATAACATATTATAATGCATTTATAAGGCATTAAAAACATGGCTATAAATATTTATAAAAATGCATAACCCATTATAGCCATGTTTATTAAGCATTATGCCTTGTGATCATAATACATTATAAGCTGTGCTTATAATATATATGTTAAAATAGTATATATCTATCGTTATGGATCTAGTCCCACAATGGAAGTCTGGCACTTTACTTGGAGTGCACAAAGACCTGTTATAAGTTATAATACATCATAATTGACTGTAACTAATATTTAATTCATGATAAGAATAATTTATGAGTGGTTAAATATATATTTATAGGATTATTTAGGGTGTGTTTATAAGTTGGAAGCTTTTTTAGTCATAATGCATAACTTTGCAAGCTGGGACTGACGTATTACATGTATTACATTGACATATAACATGTTATAAACACAGCTATTAATGCATTATAATCACAGTTCCTGATGCATAATACACTTGGCTATGATGAATTATACATTTTCATAAATATGTATAGCCGTGTTTAGCTTATGAATCCATTATAATGTGTTATGAGTATATTTATAGAGTCTTATAGAGATGACATTCATAGGAAGTGTTACCATAATAGCTTTTATAAAATGTGTAATGAACATTACTTATACGTACATTGCATATTATTTTAGACACAAAACTTTTTCCATAAAGCACCATAAACCCACTGCTGCAGAGTGTTGGGAATTATTCTAACTATCATAAACATCAGTTACGTGCAATGAGTTGAAGGTGCTGCAAACATTTGCAAATCAGATTGCAAATTAATATTTGCATTTAATTAAATACAACAAAAGTCTTTAACACCAGGATAATTTTCTGAATCTAAAAATACAGTACACAGTATCTTAGTAGACTAATACATTTGTCCAAAACTGTTTTTGACTATAAGTTATCTTTTGGATTTTAGCTTTTAAAATCATCCAAAATGTTTGTCAATTTTGCAATGAAGGTTGACTGAACTGTAGATGTAGGTGTAACTACCACTGCAGTTCTATTTAAATTCTTATAAATTCTTATTGTGTTTGCATTAGAATAAATTAGAATTAGAGTAAGTGCAGTGTCAGCTTGCTAGAGTTAAAAGAAAAGTGTTCCATATCTTGTCACATTTTTACGGCTGAAATTTAGCCATTAAATGTGGTTGCTGATTAACTACAGATAAGTAGCGACTTGTTTGGTGCTCTGTTTTATGCAAAGCTTTTTTTTCCGCAAATGCGATGGAATTCTTTATATGACGATCAGCTGAAGTTTGCCCTTTGGAACAAAACCACGTTGCGTAGTGGTTAGCTCACTTTTGCACCCTGGTCGAGCAGCCTATAGAATACTGCTAAATTATACTGCTATAGACAAACTGAAAATTACATAGAAATGCTGTAGTAAATATGTAGTCAATTTGCAGCTTTGCAGCTTTAATACTGTTTAAAAATTGGTTAACTGTTTGAAAAACATTTTATTTTAAGGATAATTGTTACAATATTTTTCTTTGCTATAGTTTATGTGCTACAAACAAGATTTTTAATAAATACTGAGCGTACATTTAATTAATGTGTTAAGTATTTTTGAAGATTTAAAAAAATGCTACATTTGTTCCATACAAAAAGTGCATTTGAGTAATAATTTGAATGAGAACACTGTAAAATCTAACCACCCTATTAAATGAATTAGTTAACATAATTTTAATACTACAGAAATTTGGCATGACTGGATTAGAATTTGATTAGGTCACACTAATGACTTCATTTAACTTCCTCAAAAATTCTTTGTTGTGACACACACTCAGTCCATCAGTTTAGTTTTTGGCATATTCTGATTTGAGTAAACATATAATACCATATGGGCTGCTGAAAGTATTGAATTACACATAAGTCCACAGTACCTGCAGTGCATGGCTGTTAGCTAACACAGAAAAATAACATAGTTCAAGCCTTATTTCCAGAATACAGAATGGGAAAACGCCATTTGAACTATTTAAGAAAATCCATTAATAAATATTATAGAATTTTATGTATTGATTAATCAGAGGTGGAAAGTAATGAATTACATTTACTCACATTACTGTAATTGAGTAGATTTTATGAGTAGTTTGTCAATTTTAAATTAGTTTTTAAAATAGGTAATTTTACTTTTACGCAAATACATTTTGACATAAGTAATTTACTTCGCTACATTGGAAAACTCCCCGTAACTGAGTAAAAAATAGAAATAAAATTGTCTGAATAAAAAAATAAATAAATTGGCGCGGATGCGCCGGCGCACGAATGCTCGTGCGTAGAATAACTAGGCAGTAACGTCCGCCGGACAGAGCTGTCAGCTTTCAAAACTTACACCAAAGCATAGCAATGGCAAGTTACAAAATAATAATAATAATGAAATGTAAAACTATAAAAATACAGTTTATAGTCACCTATATGACCATAACCTTTTAACAGTAAAGAAAAAAATGGATCATAGAAAGCTATGCCACTTGTTCTTAAAAAAAAAAAAAAAGTTTTATGGGGTGGTCTGAACAAATACTGCCTAAAAGGTCCAAATTATTATGTGGAATAATAGTTCATTAAAAACGATTTAATTTATGATTTGTTGTACTTTTTTACATCAAAGAATTAAAAGTAACTATGTAACTTTTACTCAAAGTAAATTAAAAATTTAGTACTTTTTCAATTTTACTCGAGTAGATTTTTAGATGGGTACTTTTACTTTTACTTGAGTAGAATTTTAGCAAAGTAAAGGTACTTTTACTTAATTACAATTGTTCAGTACTTTTTTCACCTCTGTGATTAATACATAGAATGTAATTCCAAAATGCAGGAAAAGAATACTTTGCAGATTATTCTGATTAAGTTGAATTGATGGAACTATATTACAATGTATTTGTATGATCAACTAGTAACTTACTCTTTGTTACATGCATATGCATATATGGAGGCTGATTAGGAGAGATGGGAGTTTTCACTTTTTAAATTCTGAGATTGTAGTGGGCTGAATCTCTTTCCCAGAGGTATAACCAGAGGTATCACATAATGAAGTATAAGTACTTCTGCTATATTTCTTAAGTAGAAATGTTGATTATTTATACTTTACTGGAGTAATTATATTTTAGATTACGTTTTACTTTTTCTCTTTACATTTCCACACAATTATCTGTAATTTCTTCTCCTTACATTTTAAAAATAGCCTTGGTATACATATTTCACTTCAGTTTGTTTTCATTCTTTCATCATTTAAAAAACACTCTATGTAGATAAATCTCTCCATCCGGTTAGAGTGAATTTGATTTTGATTTTGAATTTGATTGTGGTTGGATGAAAAGTACAAACATATACCATTCTGACTCCTTATTGGTTTATACTCAATCCATCACACCTGCACACGTCACGCCCGCCCACACCCATCAAGAACATAGCAGACATATGAAGCCTAGTATCAACTAAAGTAAAAGTGTAAAAGTACTGATTTCAAAACTATATAAAGTAGAAAAGTAAAAGTAATGTAAGGGGAAAAAAATGTAATTAAGGACAAAAGCTTAAAATACAGAAGTATTTTTAAATCCTAGTATCTATACTTCAACCTGAGTAATTAATGTACATACTTTATACATTTTGTTGTAATCTGTGTTTAACTCCAGACCCTTTTTTCCTGTTCTGTACAGATTTTAAAATCTGGACTTTGAATCCAGTTTCCAGTCCTGGATTTTGTTCTTGCTGGAGGTTAAGGGAACAGTTGTAATGTGTAATTGAATGTAATTAATTGGCCTTTTAATGCCACACCGACCAAAGTCCTGGACTGAATACTGGATTTAAGGAACCATGTTTGAGTTAAAATTAAATATACTTCAATTCATGTACTTAATTAGTCTGTACTCAATTCAGGATGTTATTCAAGCTAAAATCATTTTAATAATTAAAACTTGCATAGTTTAAATTGACTTGCTCTAAATGTAAGTTCCATTAATACACACTGTTAATTTGAAAGCAGTTGGATAATTGTATTGAGATAAGTTAGAAAAAAATAGTAGCCGTTAATTACCGTGCACTGGTGTATCGCACTGTTCTCCTGCTCTGGGTGGTACTCAGTCTACAGCTCTACAGGTCAACACACTATAGTGCTTCCCACTCACCAGTATATACTGTACTGTAATTCACAGTATAGACAAATTAAGTTTTTTTTTAAGTTGTTCCAATCCTTTTTTTTCAGTGTGATGTATATATATTTTTTCTTGATATATATCAATGTTCAAAAACAGCGAGGGCTATGGTATTTAAGCTCATAAATATCTCATAAACGTATAAAAGCAAACATTGTAAGTATGCAGTGTGTTGTTAATGCTCTCTGATTACAGCAGCGCAGTGAATTATTGACAGAGTGTTTATTAAAGTAGTGAGGGTCAGTCGGTTCATGATCTCTGTGTTTAGAGCTGCTATTTTACTAACTGCAATACTAAACTGGAGTCATAAACTGCCCTTATAAAAGCAGCTCTGGTTGAGGGTTAAATCTTATTTTTAGAGAATGTATTCAGTATTCTGTAGTTCAGTGTCTGCTGTGCACTGGTGTATTGCACATTTCACCTGCTCTGGGTGGTACTCAGTCTTAGATAACTAGCTACAAGTCAACACACTATAGTGCTTCCCACTCACCAGTATGTACTGTACTGTTATGCACCTGTATTAACAGAACTTGTGATAAAAATATTTACAAATGTGCACCAACAGTTTTATATTTTATTATCAGCTGAAATTATTTTTAAAATGTAAGTAACACACATATCCCCTGTACATAATAATAATTGTGTGTCTGATTTGAATCTAAATTATTATTATTTTTTTAATGATCCACTCACTCCTCCTGGGAGCTCATATTTCATGTACAGCTTTGTTTTGGACCAAAATGGATTTTGTTAAATCTTTCTACATTATCATTTTTTTATTTACCTTTTTTTGGCACAAAACTGCAACTAAAATTAATTTATTTACAAATTCCAGGCAAACCCTAAAGCAATGTGTAAATATTTAAACAATATCGTCACAATATTAAAAAATCACAAAATATGACAGTACTTTTCAGTTGTTTCTAGCTGCCTGAAACTTTTCTCCATGTTTATCTGCTTAACAGTATGCTTCAAAATCCTAAAATATATCAGACAGAACCTGTCTGTAAACAACAGTAATTTTCTGGCAGAAATGTTACACATTTTTAAGTACAGAATATTTATTTTTATTAAAAATAATTTAATGAATGGATTCAATTTTTATTATATATTTTTAAAATCACTCAATGCATTGTTGTCATTTTAAGATACATTAAAAAAAATCCACAATTTCTTGGGGAAAACTTATTATTATTATTTTTTTCATGTAGTGTTTGCATCTCATGCTCTTGTGATTGATCATTGTATCCAGCAGGGGGAGCTCCAAGCTTTTAGATAAGCTCTCTTCTACCTTCCTTCACTCACTGTACAGCTCAGAGCTCATTAAACACACCAGGAGAGGAAATATCAGCAACATTTTTAAAACTATTTAACACTTGTGCGATCTTCACACTCTGTTTACTCCCCTTGTTCTACAGGTCAAAAATGACCTGCCCTACCAAAGCCCCAAAATAAAGCAGCCTAATTAAATTTTAAATCTTTTTTTCTGGTGTTTAAATGCTTTTATAATTCATGGGTTTAAAAAGGACCCGTAAGACAGTTTTTTGTAACCTAGTGTTGTACAGCCCACACAGAAACATAAACAAAAACGAAGTAAGTTATCACTTTTTTAATGATGGAACGCCTTCATTTTAAGTTGGAAAAAGATAGTTTAAGGTATTTTTTCTTTCTCACTTTTGACCCGCAAGACAACACAAAGGTTAGCTGTTGATTCTCTTTTATATTATTTAGCATTATTATAGTATCAACAGATGCCTGATATTTAGCTTAGCAAACCTCCAGCCAGTAACTGAAGATTCTAAATAAAAGTAATGAAACAAACCTCTTTTTGGGAAAGGAGGCGAGTGGTAACTGTTAAAAGTTCCTTAAGGAATGTTCACTTACAAAGAAAGCGCCACACCTTTCAGACACTTTTGGGGGGAAAAAATCCAGTTTAAAACTGCCAGAAATTAAAGATACTCCCAGGAACAACCTTCAGACATAATAAGACACCCATGTTGCAAATTTGACTCAGTTGTGCAGATTTCTCCTGTAAATTCTGAAGAGTTTAACTGTTTCTCTCTTTCAGGAAGTCTCTTGTCTGCACTTACCGCTATTTCCGCTATTAGCCTGCTGCTAACCTAGCTAGGTTTGCTGTAGCAGCATTAGCATTACCCGCTAACTGCGCTAAACGCTATCTCTTTAGCCATTCAGAAGTGAGTAATATTAGCTAGAACCACTAGCTAATATCGCTCGGAGCACTCAGGGTTCCTCAGTGTAGCCTTTTTGGGCGCTATTAGCTGATAACAGCTAGCGGTTAGCCGCTAATGCTAATGCTCCAATCTAGTGGTGGAGAAATTTTGGGAATCTAAGCTTACTGTAAATAAATGGAAGAGCTTTCCTCTCCCAAATAAACAGTTTTCAGGAGAGAAATCTGTGTAGAATAACATCCAGCCCTCGTTTGACTTTAAAAGAAAATATTTTTTTTATTACAGTTTTGTTTACTTAGCTGGAAAATAGACGTTCATTAAAAATGTGCCTTATAATCCGGTGTAACCTTATAGTGTGAAAAATACAATACTCTAAATGTAAATGTAAATAGACTAATGGTAAAGTACATGTTGGATAATCGCCACCATACCTCACCCCTTATTAATATTTAATATTAAATAAAGCCACTCCTGCAGAATGTAACTATGCACATGGCCTGATAGTGTCAATTATAGATGGCTGTCTTTTTATGCCTTACCAAAATACTTCAGAAACACTGTAATACTTTGACTTCTTTTGAGCTCTTTTACATACAATATAATAAATCAGTTTACCAACAAGAACACCATTTCTACTAGAAGAGAAAAAGATTGGGTTAAAAATGTGAAATGCTGGATAACTTATCTTAGATCACAGGGTGCTGTTGTCGTATTAAGAATTTAGAGGCGTTCAACAGGGGGAAGATCGGTCTCTTATAAAGCAGCCCAACTCTGAAATAACCTTCCACAAAATGTTTAGGACTCTGCCTCAATCTTTAAGTCTAGACTGAAAACTTACTTTAGTTTAGTTTAGCTTTTGATAATTATGGTGTTGTAGGTATGGTAATTGTGGTAAACTGAGATGCTGGTGCTGGCATCCTGCCTGTTGCATATACTCAGGTTTGTGGACGGTGGGGTGGGTGGATGACCCACTATGACCCACTATGTTACCAGCTGGCTCTCTCCCTTTATTTAGGCTGTTATATTCAGATATTGTTTTATATCATATTGCCACACTTTGAAAATGTTGCTTATTGTCTATTCTTCATGAATCCAGTCAAAACTGATTGCATTTTTTTCTGCTTTCCTTAAAGCATGACAAATTGACTGCCCATCTGTCCGGCCTGACACTGATGGATGTTTTTGGAAGTCAGGCTTATCCGTCACCCACCACCAAGTTTATGCCACCTGCCTAAGAGTAGTTGCTCACTCTCCACTACTGACTATTTTAAAGGTTACATTTAAAATAACTTTATTTAGCATTTTTTGTAATTGCTTTCACTGTTTTCGTGGTTTTCACTTGAATATATTAGACATAAATAGCTGTAAAGTGACTTTTTATCAGTCGTCTGTAGACCGACTCATACCTCCCAAGGTTTCTTCCTCCAGCTCTGAGGGAGTTTTTCCTTGCTACTGTTGATCACTGCTGGTTTTATGTTTTATATTTAATTTAATCTTAAACTTAAACTGCCCTGCTACCAGATTTCTGTAAAGCTGCTTTGCAAAAACATCAGTTTAAAAAAAAAAAAAAACTCTATATCAATAAAATTTGATAATTTGAACAGATTTGATGTATGCATGGAAGTAATGAAAGTGCAGTCAAAAAGCTCATCAAATCAGGTCTGCCCCAGGAAAGTAAGACTTGGGGACCTGCTCTAGCGATCTATAGCACACAGGCCAATTGCGTATTATGCAGCTGAATTTTAGGGTGTGATGGTGTGTCTTTGGTATCATGAGGGCGCAAAAAATGTGCCTTGCGCTACTCGAAAAGCACAAAAGGCATGTAATAATTCTCTTAATTAATCATGGATGTGTTTTGGGCAAAACATGAAATAAACCAATCAGTGTGCCAGTTGTCATTCCCTTTGACCCTGTGTTCACACTAGAATGTGATGAGTCGCTTGTGTCAAAGCTCAACACGCGTGTATCATGGTCCAGCTTCCGAGGAGAAAAAAGCCACAAAAAATGGTATTACTTTAACAGAAATGCGAAAGAAACCAAAAGTTCAGAGAGCAGTAGCATGATGATATCGGACTGCCTTGTGTGTGTGTGATAGGTCCAAAAAATTGCTAGAAGCCAATTGGGTTAGAATGTTGCTTCACTGCGTCATAATTCATTTGCATAAAGTTGAGAAAATTTCAACTCCATGTCGCTTGTCGCTCTGCTGCTTTGTCGCATCTCACGCGTCGTGGCGACAAATCGTGCCCTGCCATAGGAAATGAATGGGCCTGTCGCTTTATGACTTTCCAGTGTGAAAGCAGGTTATGAGGCAGGTGTGCTCTGACTTTGGCGCATTGATATTTTAACAACGTGGAGCTTTTGTACGTCTCAACAGAGGATGCTGACCTGCACGTTCCTGTAAAGGTACGCCAGCAGGCAGTTTAAGGAAACAGTTCTGTTTATTGTTGATGTAAAAGCTGGATTTGCACGCTCATTAGTGTTAATTTATTCCTAAACTCAGATGCTATTTTAACTGTGCAGGAGCAAGGTGTGAAAAACTGTTGACAGGGTGTAAGATAACAATGAGCATCTGGAAGTTCCTTGAGTGGGGTGTATGATAGGGCCCTAAAAGTTACCTCTGTTATACATGATAAGTTCATCAGAGTTACCAGCTTCAGAAACCTCAAGTTATAACAGCTCCCCAGATAAGAGCACCTAAATGCTTCACAGAATATTTTGTTTAATATATTTTGTAAGTTACTTTATAATTCCTTATGTGTTACTTCATAATCTGGATGACTTAATCTGGAAAAATATAAATAAATAAAAACATTGAATGACAAGTTGCATCCAAACTTTTGACTGGTACTGTATAGTGTTGAAAAGTTGCCTCTTGAATGGTGTAGTGAGCAATTTTGGACACGTCAAGCCACCCACCCACTCACTCTCTCTCTCTCTCTCTCTCTCTCTCTCTCTCTCTCTCTCTCTCTCTCTCTCTCTCTCTCTTCTCACTCACACACACACACACACTCACTCACTCACTCACTCAGAGGGTTTGTTTGTTGGCTGGTTTGACTGATGTTTCTGGAGCACTGCTGCTTCCACAAACACAGTAGCCTATACCACGCTGACCCGCTGAGACGCAGCCAGGGCGGAAAACTCTTCTGACACTAATCGCTTTGCACACTCTTTCACACACACGCACACACACACACACATATACACACACAAGCAATTATCTTTCTCTCCTACACACACATACACATCACCCTCCCATGTCATCTCAAGGCAGAGTAAAAAGTAAATAAATGGAAAAAGAGCAGGGAATGGTGGGAAATCTATATTTTCCATGTTGGGCCTTCGGTTTGATCGAGCCGTGGCGGAGAGCAAGTGGTAGCAATTTCAAGTCAAGGTTACCCATCAACACTAATTTATCTGCCTTCTGGTTCACCCTAACTCTCTCTCTCTCTTTTTCTTTCTCTCTCTCCTTCCTTTTCTTCACGCCCTGCTCTCACACACACATATACACACACACACACACACACACACACACACTAACATACTCCAACCATAAAAGGCTACTGGCTGTGACTCTGTCGACCTTGTCTGTGATTGATCTAAAAGCTTGTCTGAGCTTCTGAAGAAATCCTCTCTCACCTATTTAGCGTTAAGGAATAAGGAAAATATCAGCACTTGAGCTCAGCAATATGACAATATTTTATCCTATCCTGATAAATTTATTATAACTGATGTGATAGTATAAATAATATGGATTGGTGTGTGCGTATGTTTACTGTGGACCTCTACCTCACTGTACCATGCTCTGCCTCGCTCTACCTCCAGTCTCGTAATGTCATGTGAGCACAGTCTGCAGCATAGAGAGCTTCCTCTGTCTCTGCATGTGGGTGATGCAGTTTGAATTAGCTGTTATTCATAATATTATTGCAGAATTTCCACGTGTTTATTGCGACGTGTTTGCCTTTCTCAAATCTTACAAGGTAAAAAAAATAATGTGAAAAAAAAAATAGTGATACAATATTTTTAGTGTACACCTATATTATCTTCCTCTTTATATGATAAATGCTGTCTGATAAAAGGTGTATTATTTAATATTTTTATTATCTTAATATTACAAAGTTTTAGGACACGTGGATCAATCTGCAACTATGGTGGCAAATCAATCAATCAATCAACCTTTATTTATTTATCAAGCATTTCAAAAGTACGTTAATGGTCACTCTCATATATAATGTATCAAAGACAACCAAAAAAATATGGATTAAGAAATGAAAAGGAAGATTTTTCTAAAAAAAATTTTTCCCCAATTTTAACAAATAAGATAAAATATGACTGTTAAATCTATTTTAAATTTCCATTTTTTTTATTCCTTTAAAACAAATCATTTGCTAAAATATAGTTTACTGAAAGCATGTGATTAATTTGGAATCAGTAGCGCATTATTATTTTTTTCAATGCAGGTTAAATATGCCACCAAGTTTGACCCCCACTTTCCTCCGTAATCTGCCCTGCCTAACACACAGAATTTTTTCTGGAGAGATTCGCTTGTGATGAGAACGTAATTTTGGTCTCGATTTTCCGCTGTTATCAAATATACTTATTTTTATTGGAGCTAAACTGTTAATAAGGCACAGTTATCTATATCTATATTATATCTGTATCTATATACTACTATATACAGTTTAATATATTAGCCAGATAATATGCTGCTATGAACAAACCCTGTCTCTGCTGCTCCATGCTGTTTTTACACTGAGCGTGTTATGTGCAGTGCTCACTGCTCACAGTTGCGACAATCTATTTAATACATCTGCTCTGCACATCCCACTGAAAACACGGTTTAAAAGCACAGCGGCAATTCTTTGTTAAAGCAGCTTCACACTGCACAGATATGCGCACTGGAACACAGAATCTTCTCTCTTTACTTTCTTGCTATATTTACTTTCTTTACTTTCTTGCCCCCGCACCAGACATTGTACTCATGTGCAGAGGTGGAAAAAGTACTGAAAAAATTTAATTAAGTAAAAGTACCTTTACTTTGCTACTTTTACTTTTACACTCAAGTAAAAGTAAAAGTACCCGTCTAAAAATCTACTCGAGTAAAAGTAAAAAAGTACTCAATTTAAAATGTACTTTGAGTAAAAGTTACATAGTTACTTTAAATTATTTGATGTAAAAAAGTACAAATCATAAATTAAATAGTTTTAAATTAAATATTATTCCACAAAATAATTTGGACCTTTCAGGCAGTATTTGTTCAGACCACCCCATAAAACATTTTCAAGAACAAGTGGCATAGGTTTCTATGATCCATTTTTTTTCTTTACTGTTTAAAATTGTGGTCATATATGTGACTATAAATCGTATTTTTATAGTTTTACATTTTATTATTGTTTTTAACTTGCCATTGCCATGCTTTAACTGCTGTTTACATATTTTTTTAACATTCAAGCAGATTGTTTAATGTTCCCAATTAAAACTTAAGGAATTATCATTAAAAAACATGAAAAAATACAAAACAAATACAGAAATAAAGAAGCACATATTGGTAGGTAGCATAACTCGACAGAACACCGGTTCTGTTTGTGTGCAACAACACACGTTTAAAATATAAACTAAATAAATTGAGAACATAACTTTTTACTTAAATTGAACAGTATTTGCTGGTGCCTTTCTTATGAGTTGAAAGGAAGTCAGGTCATCCAAACAGTTAAACCCTCACTTATAATACAATTATTATATTTTATGATCACTGGACACTGTGACACAAAATACACAGAAATCTGTACACACATTTTTAATCTGAGAAATATTTCCTCAGATGATTTTTTTCAAGATTTCTGTGTATTTTGTGTTAAAATGTTTATATTGTTGTGAGGAATACCGTGTCCAGTGATCTTCCAGAGACATTATGGATCAACAAATCACAATAAATAAGTACCGTATTTTTCGGACTATAAGGCGCACCGTATTATAAGACGCACTATCAAAGAACGCCTATTTTCTGCTATTTTTCCATACATAGGGCGCATCGCATTATAAGGCGAGTTAAGTGACACTAGAAAGGGTGCCTATATCAAAGTGAACAGGGGTGGCGCCATGTTTCCCTTCCCCCACCGGGGGTGGTCGCTTGCCGGTGGAGCGTCTCAGTATATATAAATCTAGCTCTTTCAAAGTCAAACGAGTGCTGGATATTAATCTACACAGATTCCTCTCCTGAAAACTGTTTATTTGGGTGAGTAACATGCTTCAGTTTATTTACAGTAAGCTTAGATTTCCAGATGTCCACTAAGGCTTGCTGCACCAGCGTTAGCATAGCTATCCGCTAGCACGCTAGCTAGTCACCTAAACTAGTAAAGTTAACCCAAACTTAAACCACAGCGTTACACTGAGTAATCCTGCGTGTTCTGGTAAGACAGTGAGATATTAGCTAGCGATTCGTCCCCCGTAGCTTGTTTTAACACGGTAAACAAGCAGATTACAGGCTGATAAAACTCACCTCTGAGAGAGTTAGCGCTTAGCATCTAGCTAATGCTAGCCAGGCAAAGCAGCACAGACTTACAGGCCGATAACTCACCTCTGAACGGTGAACGCTTAGCGATTAGCATCTAACTCTAATAATACTGCTCCAGCAGTATTAAAAGTGCTAAATTTAGAAAATACTGATCTCTGAACAGTGAAAAAGCTAGCTAGCTAAGCGGTTAGCATCTAGCTAATGCTATTGCTGCTCCAGCCTCGGAGCGGCACGGCTCTGCATGGAGTGTGTGTTTACTGCTCCTTACACCTGACGGGTAAAATTTAGATAATACTGATCTCTGAACAGTGAATAAGCTAGCTAATGCTATTTGCTGCTCCAGCCTCGGAGCTGCACGGCTCTGGACTCTGTATAGCACTGAAACTCTGTATAACGCTGCACGGAGTGTGTGTTTACTGCTCCTTACAACCTGACGAGTAAAATTTAGATAATACTGATCTCAGTGAATAAGCTAGCTAGCTTAGCGGTTAGCATCTAGCTAATGCTATTGCTGCTCAGCCTCGGAGCTGCACGGCTCTGGACTCTGTATAGCACTGAAACTCTCTATAACGCTGCACGGAGTGTGTGTTTACTGCTCCTTACAACCTGACGAGTAAAATCCATACAAAAGGCGCACCGTATTATAAGACGCACTGTCAATTTTTGTGAAAATTAAAAGTTTTTAAGTGCGCCTTATAGTCCGAAAAATACGGTATGTATTAAATCCTTATATATATTAGAAACATATATAAGAATTTAATATATACTTTATTTAGATTTGTTCTTTAAATTGCCATATATATATATATCAGCAGCACAGAAGAGCGGGGGGAGGAGGGGTTTAGTGTGGATGTGAGTGTCAGACATGTGGATTGGACATTTATGAAAATACGTAACAAATCGCGTCCCGTATTGGTTCATTTATTTTTTTACCAGCATTTAATTTTTTCCTCAGTGACGGGGAGTTTTCTAATTTAGCGAAGTAAATTACTTCATGTAGCGTCAAAATGTACTTGAGTAAAAGTAAAATTACCTATTAAAAAAAACGACTTAATTACAGTAACGTGAGTAAATGTAATTCGTTACTTTCCACCTCTGCTCATGTGGTTCATTAGTGCCTATTTTGGTGTGTTTAGGTTAGCATAGAAACCAACTACAGGTGTAAAAAGTCTTTTTCTACTCAACAAATTAAGTTCTTATTTAGAAATTCTTACAACCAAGCTGAGATGTTCATAGTAAAGTGAAAAAAAATCCTCTATCCAATTTGTCATGCATTCTTTATTCAATGGCTAAAACATACAAGTGTATACTAGTATTTTAATTGAGACCACTAATATACATATAATTGCATTTTTACATTTTTTACATTTATTCTTTTATTTAAATTTAAATATCCACTATAGAATCTTGCGTTTTAAGAAGATCGCAGTTAATTACAGAATATTGTTGTGATTAATCTGATTATTTTTTTTAATCAATTGACACTGTTAATACATTACAAAAAAAACTATTGCATTCATGCTTTTTATTATAAAATTACTACAAAACTTTCTTTTATAATATTATTTCTTTATGAACAGGCGCTCGGTTCCCCAGTGTGAACCTATTTGGCCTGAAACTCAGCTTGCTTTAATCAGGGGAATGGTGTGAGACAGGGGTCTGAGAACTGAATGCTCCTGCTGGTCTCTTTGTGCTCTGTGAAAGCTACCATATTAAAAACACACATATGCTTTCAAATGAAGATGGACACTCCTGTAGCACTCAATTATTCTGGGTTTATTAAAGAGTTGCTGCACGTTTGGGATGAGTTTTGTAATCCTGTCACTCTTCTGTTTCTCCACAGAACCTTCTCAGTACTTCAGCATGACCTGCAGAGAGATAACATCCAAGTTACAACAAATGTGTGTATGAAGTATAGAAAAAAATGAAATAATTATCTATGTAAAACAAGCTGCTTGTGGCACACTCTCTGTTACAGTAGTACTGCACTAGAGTAGTATTGCAATAGTACAGGGGGCTTGCTCTGCGAGTTTGGTAAGTTTGGTCGAGTGTGAAAACTGCTTTGGAGCTCATAAACAGTCCAGAGTACTGATCTCTGGTCCTCCTAAAATTGGTGGTCTGGGGTTTGCTTCAAGCGGACTTTGGTGAAACTGTCCTCTCCTGGTGCTGCGTGTAAGGTTGCGTGATTGGTTCTTTTTTTTAACGTGATGCTTCAACGTATTGCACTACCTCAGTGTTCATCAGTATTTCCTAATAAACAACGATTTTGATCAAGAACAGCTGTTTTTTTGCATGATTAAATGCTAAGCACTGTTTCTCAAGTGTTTGTATCCAAGCAAATTCACAAAAAGCAGGAAACAGGTGAACCTTCTGTGAACCTACATGCACAATCACAAATGCACAATCGATCCAGATTATTGATGAATTTCTTTTGTGTGAAAATAAACCAAGAATAATGAGCCCCTCCCCCAATAAGAGCCCTCACTTGATCCTGGGTAGCACCCAAAAAATGTATACAGCATATAATGCTTGTGTTGCGTTTCTACTCACCTCATCCAGCCAGTCGTTAAAGGCGGAGGTGCGCGTGAACACAGTGGGCTTCTTCAGCTCGTTACAGACGCGAGACGACACAAAGCTGGTAACACCCTGAATGTACCACCTCCCATCAGTCCCCTTACAGTTCAGAGGACCACCAGAGTCTCCCTAAACACACACACAGAGAGAGAGACAGAGAGAAAAAGAGTTAGAGATTCATATTTTGGATGGCTGTGGCATCTTCAAGGATTACCCTTGCGATATTCTAATGTATTAATCATAATTCAACCTTTTTTAAACTATGCAGTTAAAATGTTCTGCTCTGCTTGTCTCCACAACAACATTGCATTACCACTTTAAAATAAAGCTCTTTTATAAAGGGTTTAAAAATATTGTCAGACCTCTAGTTCATCTATTCACTGTTAAAACGGAGACTCAATTTTCAATATTAAGCTGAGCTAAAGCGGCTGTTGCCATGTGGGTCAGCCAAACATCTTTCTGTACCAGTTTTCTCCAGTTTTTAAGAGACTTTTGAAGGTGAAGGAAACAATATTCACCACTCTCTTGCTTTATTTGAAATTTCTCTAAAGGAAAACTGGTACCACTACCTTTATAAAGGGTTTATAAATGGTTTACAATTTGTTTATTAATGGTTACTAATTAGGTTGTAAATGCTTTAAAAATCATTAATAATCAGTTATAAAAGGCAACAATATAGATGGCTGTGGGTTCACTATTTGGCAAACAACAGGTCATTGTTGCCCTTTCTACGTATGTGTTATAACTGATTATTAATGATTTCAAAGGCATTTATACCTAATTAGTAACCATTAATAAACTAATTGTAAACCAATTATAAACCCTTTATAAAGGTAGTCTTATTTTAAAGTGGTACCGGAAAACTTTTAATATTTAAAGAGTTATTTGTGTTTTTAGGTCTTTTTTTAGTTATTATATTATATATTATATATTATATAATGAAAGTGTAAATGTTCTGTGTGTAAGTGCTGCAGTAGAGCGTGCATTAATAGGATCTGTTCCAATACTACTTTACTATAGACAAAGGCTTTGTAAATTGCCATTTCCATTGCTACTTATCAGCTATAATCTGTTTCAGTTTTTTTTTCAATATACTTTGCAATATACTAATTTAATTATTGTTTTTGTTTTTATAATTATATATATTTATATATATTTATATATTTTTATAAAAAAATATATAAGGAAAAAGGGAAAAAAGGGAAAAAGTTACCTCCCGGCCGCTGCGCTCCTCCAATGAACGTCGCCTCGCTTTACCAAACATTCACACAAAGCAATCCAGACTGTTCTCATACAGAGTTCCCCAATGGTGGAACAAACTACCTTCCACTACCAGATCAGGAGAATCTCTAACTATCTTTAAGAAACTCCTGAAGACAGAGCTCTTCAAATAGCACTTACTCTCCTAACACCTCTAACTAACTACCTTCTACTACCAGATCAGGAGAATCTCTCACTATCTTTAATAAACTCCTGAAGACAGAGCTCTTCAAAGAGCTCTTACTCTCCTAACACCTCTAACTAACTACCTTCTACTACCAGATCAGGAGAATCTCTCACTATCTTTAATAAACTCCTGAAGACTGAGCTCTTCAAAGAGCACCCACTATCCTAACACCTACTTCTAACCCCATTTCTTTCTTCCCCTCCTTTCCTCCTCTACCTCACTATTCAGCTTGGCCTCCTTTAGGCCTTGTCTAATATGTTTTTTTTTTTTTTTGTCTTGAACTTCTATGTCCTTTATTGCAAAACGTAAGTCGTGAGTCGCTTTGGATGAAAGAATTTGCCAAATGTAAGGTAATGTATCATATTTTTTACTCTATAAGGCGCACTTAAAATTTGTACCAGCATTATCCACTAAGCCATTCGGCCGTTTAGAGGTGAGTATTATTGGCCTGCAGTCTGCTGCTATCCCCGGCTAGCACTGCTGGAGCATCATTAGTATTACCCGCTAAGCGCTAGTCTTTTGGCCATTCAGAGGTGAGTATTATCGGACTGTATTCTGCTGCTAACCCCGGCTACCACTTCTGGAGCAGTATTAGCATTACCCCCAACCGTGCTAGTCATTTGTTTGTTCAGGGGTGAGTATTATCAGACTGTAGTCTCCGCTTTTACCGTGATAAAACAAGATACATGGGATGAACCGCTAGCTAATATCGAACACTCAGGATTCCTCACTGTAGTGCTGTCGGGTGGCAGTTAGGCGGCATTAGAGGTTAGACGCTAATGCTAATGCTTCAGCCTTATCTGTGTAGATTAATATCCAGTGCTGGTTTCACTAGTCTGACTCATCTAAAAATGCTGTTTTAGGAATTACAGTTTTGCTTACATAGTTTAGCTTAGAACTTAGATATGTTCTGCTTGAGCCCGACCTGCCCCATAAATTTTCATTATGAGCCCAAGCCCGATTTAAACCCGACATTTTTGTGAGAAAGTAGAGCATTAAAACTGAGCTTTTTAAAAACATTTTCGGGATGTTTGAATGAGCAAAATCTGTTCAGAATTATGTTAATTAATATTGCAACACTGAAGAAGACCTAGAAAAACACTGAAGAAGACCTAGAAAAAATGTTTCTCAAGAACAGATCTCCGAAATATTAAAACATAAACAATGCGGATAATGATCCACAGGCCTAAACATCGGCAAATTAGGCTACAAGAATGATGTCTGAATGACTTTCCTCTAATTTAATATAATTTAACATGGTTTAAGAAAAGAAAATTATTTCTAAACAAACACATTTTTTATATTGAGCTTATAGTCTAAGTGTAAAAACAAAAAAACAGTAATAAGACAATGCACTGCACTGCACACCGCTGCAAGTCAAGTGCGTAATACGGACAAGTGGACCGTGCATTAAAAAATAGCATTAAAAAACAGACACCTATGTCACAGACTATTTTCTTGAGCTCGACCTAACTCGGCCTCAGGAAAGTGGTGGGAAATCTCGCCCCGGTTAGGTTTGGGCAGAGAATCTAAGCTCTAGCTTAGCTTTACAGCGGCGGCGAGACCTGCTGAATTAGAAGTGAAATATGGTGACACCCCTGTTCCTAACAAGTGCCGCTTAAAATGCGCATTGTGTTTGAAAACAGACCAGAAATTAGACTTTCATTAATAGTGCACCTTATAAATCAGTAAATAATTTTATACTGAACTAATAAAGTATTTGTGATGTTGTAGATGTGAGTGTTGAGGTGAGAACTCACGTTGCAGCCGGAGCGAATATCCCCTCCTGCACACACCATGGTGGGCTTTACATTAATGCCCCACCAGTCTTTCTGGCTACACACGCTGTATTCCACCACCGGCAGCATGGCCTGCTGGAGCTTATCAGGAATAGGGCCGTGGGCTGTGGGAGACACACACACATATACACACACACACACACAAACTGTCAAACGCTGCATGAAAGCATTTACAGTTAGTTACATGTTACAGATAAAAGCATGCACTTAGGTATGAATACATGCAAATACACACACACACACACACACACACACAAAAAAAAACAAAAACACACACAGTATATATAACCTCACAATCGACAGTCATGCATAAATGTAAAGTTCTAGCAGTTACATAATGCAGATACACATGGACTCAAAGCTATGTAATCCCCTAGAAGCATGAAGTCATACAATATACCTGTGTATGTGTGTACTCATTTTGGGGTGGGCATTATAAGTAAAAACTGTTTTTTTTAAATAAAACCCCTGATTTTATTTGTAGTGTGCTGCATTATATGCAGTTAAATATGAATAATTACAGTCTCAGTAATGAATATTCCTCTAGGCCAGTGTTCTTTAAGCACAGACGATTTTCAAAATATGCTCAAAAATATATATTGTGTATCACCATAGCAAAATAATCATGATACATTAAAACATTGCCATAATGCCCACCTCTATACTGATCTATATACAGTCATATGAAAAAGTTTGGGCACCCCTATTAATCTTAATCATTTTAGTTCTAAATATGTGGGTGTTTGCAACAGCCATTTCAGTTTGATATATCTAATAACTGATGGACACAGTAATATTTCAGGATTGAAATGAGGTTTATTGTACTAACAGAAAATGTGCAATATGCATTAAACCAAAATTTGACCGGTGCAAAAGTATGGGCCCCCTTATCATTTTATTGATTTGAAAACTCCTAACTACTTTTTACTGACTTACTGAAGCACAACATTGGTTTGGTAACCTCATTGAGCTTTGAACTTCATAGCCAGGTGTATCCAATCATGAGAAAAGGTATTTAAGGTGGCCAATTGCAAGTTGTTCTCCTATTTGAATCTATATTTGAAGAGTGGCATCATGGGCTCATCAAAACAACTCTCAAATGATCTAAAAACAAAGATTGTTCAACATAGTTGTTCAGGGGAAGGATACAAAAAGTTGTCAGTTTCCACTGTGAGGAACATAGTAAGGAAATGGAAGAGCACAGGGACAGTTCTTGTTAAGCCCAGAAGTGGCAGGCCAAGAAAAAATATCAGAAAGGCAGAGAAGAAGAATGGTGAGAACAGTCAAGGACAATCCACAGACCACCTCCAAAGAGCTGCAGCATCATCTTGCTGCAGATGGTGTCACTGTGTATCGCTCAACAATACAGCGCACTTTGCACAAGAAGAAGCTGTATGGGAGAGTGATGCGAAAGAAGCCATTTCTGCAAGCACAAACGCCACAAACAGAGTCACCTTAGGTGTGCTTTTGCAACTTTTTCATATGACTGTATTTTCTGAAATTGCTGATCTGAACAACTAATAATGTCTGTCTATCTGTCTTTGTATAGTATCTGAATATCTATCTGTCTATCTATGTTTGTGTGTATCTCTCTATTGCTCTGTATATGAGGAGTCTCACTGTCGAGGTCTCCCCAGCCGGAGATGTAGCAGGGCGTGTCGTGAGGCAGGATTTCTCCAGCGGGTGGAATACACGCTGTCTGCACGTTCTCATTCAGCACTGGAGCTTTATCCAGCTTCAGCAGAGCCATGTCATTACTGCACAAAAACATACACACATAACCAGCCAACACTGAGCTCTTAATCTACAGACTTACTGCTCAGCTATTCATACAATAATTCTTATTATTTACTAGCACACACAGTAAAATCACTGTGAACATTTTTTAATGACTCCCTGAGGCTTATCCCAAATACCCTCACTGCTACATTATCCATAGAGATGCAGTTATTTATCAGAGTGGAAACACTTTACAATAAGGATACAGTTATGAACAGCACTTAAAAGAGAATGTCTCAACCAATTATTAATTAACACTAGTTAAGTCATTATGATATGCACTTTGTTATATTTTAAGTTATAATTAATGTATTAGCAAATGTACTTTGGGGTGCAGAACATGGTGCTTCTTCTTTGTTTGTGGTTATTATGGGGTTATATGTGTGCTTATGTATTATAAATGAGATTCAGTTCCACTAGTGCAGCAATATTTATTGGTGTTGGGTTAAAGGGTGGATAACCAAAGAGGTGACATTTAATGAGAGAGACACTTATTTTATTCATATAAACGTCTTATTTCCATAGATTTTCCTAGTTTTACATAAATCACCTGTTTAATAGTTTTAGGAATATAATAGGATGTAAGTTAACTAGTTAATTTAGGAACTATTAATATGATAAATGAAAATAAAAAAAATAATACTATGGAGTAAATATGAAACAACAATGTCTAGAATAGACTTTTCAGAGTGGTTCTACATGTGGAGTAAACATTTGTTAACATATGTGTTAAATGAAGGTAATTTATAACCCCATACTGTGTTAGATTAACTTATTAACTTTATTACACTGTAAAGACTTTGTAGTTGATATCTATTAAAACGTGTTTGATAGCTCAAAGTTATTAAGTGTGAAACTAAAGGACTTTACGAGTGTAAGGCTAAGAGAAAATCATTTTCATTTTCACACCAGTTTAAAATAAATGAAATAAAGAAGGTTTGAAATGATCACTCACCCACAGGCCACACACTCAATGTTCCATTTGGGATGAACCACAATCCGAAGGATGTCTCTAATCTGCTCTGTGCCCTCCTGCACACTCAGGTCATGCTCCCCCAGAACTATACGATAAATATCACCTGGGCTACACACACACACACACACACACACACACACACACACACACACACACACACACTCTTACCATAGTTCAACAGAAACATACTAAGGCAGTCTTCCAAACTATAAAGAAAAACAGAAATCTACAGGGCACAGGTCATTTGCGGATCGTGCAGCTGGATTTGGGCATGTTGGTGTGTCTTTGGCATCATGAGGGTGCAAAAAATACACCTTACACGGCTCAAAACACACAAAAAGGTGAGTACTAATTTTCTTAATTAAAGGCGCATTCAGTAGGTAATGAGAGCGAATATGTGAACTACACCACAGAGAGTTGTATGCCCCACCCACCCCTCCCCAGACACAAGGCTCACTCCGGTTGCCAAGTTGAGGAGGCTGAATCTACACAATCCAGTGAAAGTTCAGTAACTTCTACCATGGCCATGCTCCAAAAATACACACCCTAGAGTTACTACTTTACAGGTCCTAGTAATACGGTTTAGTTTAGCAGATAATATACACATCTTTATTTGAGTAGCCTATGCTTCTCCCACTACCTCTTATTAGGGGTGGAGGGGTACTTGGACCTTTGTAGCAAAAAATATACACTGGTTGGTATACATATTGCTTTGTTGGCAATGGAAAACACAGGTTTATTGCAATCTTGCCAACCCCTGCTCAGCTTTTACATCAAGAGTTACCAGCCTCAGAAATCGCTAGTTAGCAGCACCCAGATAAGAGCACTAAATACTTCACACAGTCTTTTGTTTTTTTTTTAACACTTTTAAATCACTACATGATCCCTTATGTGTTCCTTTACAGTCTGAATGACTTCAGTATTAATTTATAAAATTACAAAAAAAAAAAGAATAAGAAGGCGTGTCCAATCTTTTGACTGGTATTGTGTTTACAATAAGTCTGCTCTTCTAAGAAATAATTTAGACTATAGTAAAGTTGTTTCTCACTTACAAGATACAGTGTCCAGCGGTCAGAACCCATCGAGGGGCAATAAGAGTTCCTCCACAGGTGTGGTACCAGCGGGAGCCATGCTTAAACTGCAGTGAGATCTGTAGACACACAAACACACACCCACACACACACACAAACACAGAAAAACAGGCATGTAGAAGAAATTGTAAATTGTAAATGAGTTATCACACAGCTTACAAATGAGCCCGAATTGATGGTTTATATGGTTATGGTTAGGTTTATGATAATGTATGACACAGTTATTTACAAACTGATAATTCATAGCTAATAGATGTAGCATACATTATCATTGACATCATACTGATATATCAGACTTAACCTTGCTGTAAAATCCAGCTAAAATAGTCATTGAGGGTCAAGGTGGAGGAAAAGTTGGTCATCTTGGTAAAGAAACGCAGTTCCCTGTGTTGGTAAACAAGCTTAGCTTTGGACTAGAATAGTGTGGTTTTTTTTTATATGTGTTGGATGGAGTCCATTAACATGAACAACTGAACCACTGAACTCATCAAACTGGTCATACTAAGAATCTACTGCAGTTTGGTGAAGCTGGTGATAGTTAGAACAGAGAGTCAACCAGCGTAATCAGTAGGAAAAGCACACCTGAACGACCCCTGCATGATCTCAGGTTCTGTTATTGCTTAAAGGTAACCATCCATTCCTGTGAGCTGAGGTACCATTCAAGTCCATGTAAACTCCATTAGAACATGTACTGTAACTTAAACCATCATGTATTGAATCTGGTACACAGATGGTACTTTGCTTTCTCTGAAAATGAATAGCTCTTTTGGGGATACAGGGAAGTTACAAAGGCTGACATGTTATTAGTGAAGTGTGTGATGGGGATGGTAAGGATAATGATGATGCTGATGACAAAGTACCTGCCAGGGCCAGCTGTGGGGCTTTGCTTCCTGTCCGTTCACTACTCTGTTGGTAACAGGCTCAACCTGAGGAGTGCCACATCCGTAGGCTAAAGAACAAACGCACAACAGTAAATAGTAGTTTTTCCGTCCCTGTTACACTGTAAAAACCTAAATTTGTTGAAAATTGTTCTTCGTAATATGATTTTTAGATCAGTAGGACAACAAAAATTAACTGCACCATAAAATATAGCAAAAACTAGTTACTTGTTATTTGTTAAAAGCTGGTCTAACTAAATAATCTGTGTTGGCTCTAATTGAACCCTTGTTAAGGCCAAGCTAAATATCCTGCACCATAACACTTTAACTGAGCAATTCTGCAGGGGTTTTCACCTGATGTTGTTCACACTATTTGAATACTGGATAGGTATTTTCTCCCACCGCTCACTCACCATCAGTGTGTAGTCATTCTCTACAGGCTGCTGCTTTCTCCAGGGATTTAAACATGTGTTATATAACAGTGAACTACTTGGCCTCAGTGTTGAAGGCTATAAGAACAAGTTGCTATGTTTTGTTTTGCTGAGTGTGATAATATGCCTGCTGGGGATGAAAGCTGATATAACTGACAATAAAACAGATATGTAATATGGAATTCCCTGTTTTCAATAAAAAATCTAGTGTTTTACCCACTACATTAATTTGTAAAATTTGTAAATATTTATATTTTAGTTAATCCAAAGTAAAGTCAGCAGAAAGCACAATACAAATTTCATAAAACTTAAATTAGGCCAAATAAAACCATCAGGTTTTTGGTTGAGTCTGAATATTTGAAGTTTTTATAAATGTTTTTTTTTTTTTTACAGTGAGATATAGCACTTATTTTTATACACTAAAATGGTTAAACAAATTAAACTAAACAAACCAAAAAAGTATGTTACAAAACAGTATATAGACATTTTTTAGAGCTTTTTCTGGCACCCCTGTTGCCAGAAATGAACTGCTTTTATTTATTTTTTATCCATAAAAAAACTGCCACATTATGCTAGATTAAAAATGCAATAATAATCTCATAATAATAATTATTTAAAACCTAATCAAAATGTCTGTTACAACGGAAAATCTCAATGCTTAAAAAATACTTATTAGTTTTTTTGTAAAAGCTATGAATTATATATAGACAATTCCTGCTGAAAGATCAACCTGGTCTTTAATGGTCAAGGTGGTTAAAAGCCGGTCATCCAGACACAACTGTTTAACTAGCTTTGCAGTTGATCAGCAAAGAGCATGATTGCATTTGAGATTGATTGACTAACAGCATGGCCAACTTCAGAATAACCAAGACATAACAAAGCTGGTTAAACAGAAAGACCAGTTCGACAATACTGTTCCACCAGTATGACCAGTTTCATCACTAGCAGAGATTGGACTAAACGCAGTTCCTTCTCTTAATGTTAACCACATTAACTAACACAGTACTCACCACAAGCCACCAAGAGCAGCACACAGGTTAATCTGGTAAGCATGGCGTGTGTGTGTGTGTGTGTGTGTGTGTGTGTGCGAATGGGTGTCTGTGTGTGTCTGGACGACTGGTATGAAGGTCTTATATCTCCCGCTGACCGCCCCATATTAACCCTTTCTTATGCTTCTGGCCAACATTAAGCATAAAATGAACATTCTACTTTAACACGTTTCTATTTCTATATAATTAGCTTATTATCATAATGTTAAAAATATACATGTATATATATATATATATATATATTCACATTAATAAATCTTTAGACTAAAATCCTTAGGCTTAATCACTTTATATTTTCACTTGCATGCATTTGTCCACAATGACAAACAGGACAGGTTTATTGAAAAGTGGCATTTGATGAAAAAGTGGAAGACCTAAAGCTGCATATATCGTGAACTGTTCTGTGTTAAAGATGCAATGTTAATCATTTTGACTTCAGTATTAATTTACTATGTAGGGAAAACAATAAAAAAGGTGTGTCAAAACTTTTGACTGGTACTGTTTGTGTCTATACCTGTATCACATTTATTCCAACACAAAATGAATGACAAATAACACTTAATGCAGAACAGTAGAGTTTGTAGCCCATGAAATTATCATGGATTGCCTTAAAATAAAACGTTTAATGTCAGATTAGGCAATAATTAGTGATTTTTGTCATACATATAAATTATTTGAACATGCAGTCTGGATGGAGCCTATCCCATCCGGCATCGGGCGGAAGGCAGTATACACCCTGGACAGGCTGCCAATCCAGGGCAGTAAGACAGACACAGACAGACACACAGACACATGCACTCACACACTCACACCAAGGGGGCAATTTTATCCAACATCCAATTAGCCTGAACGTGCCGTCTTTGGACTGTGGGAGGAAACTGGAGCACCCTGAGGAAACCCGGGCAGACACGGGGAGAATGTGCAAACTCCACACAGAAAGACCCGGGTCACCCCAGCCGGGAATCAAACCCAGGCCATCTTGCTGTGAGGTGGAAGTGCTACCCACTGCGCCACCGTGCCGCCCTGCAGTCAATCATTTCTTTAAAATAAATACTCACTTTCTGCACACACTGCTTTTTAAATATCAAATTTTGATATTTAAATTTTGGTAACAGGACTGAGAAAATTTTAACAATCTTCAGCTTATAAACCTGGTAAAAAATAAGTAAAGCTGCCTGAGATTGATCAGTACATGTTTTGAATATTTAAATATATGTGTAATTACATTCAGAGTTGAAAAAAAAAACATACAAAATGAAATTTAATTTGGAAGAGTTGCAACAGGCAAATGCTACCCATTTGGTGCAATGGCCCTTATCTTCTCCAGTCCAGTCGGCTCACTGATATGAGCTGGGAAGTATATCATGGCTCACATATGCTCACCTGATTTGATGGGACAGTGCAACCTGCAAAGTCTGTGACAGCACAAAAATAGACCACTGAAGCTGTGTCATCATTTTGTAGAGTGGACCATGTTGCTGAATGGAAATGAAGGTTTTTTAAATTGTCTCTATTTATTTATTCTATGGTAAATAAATACTCTATTTTTTGAAAACCATATATGTTTTGTTCTGTGTACATTTTTCTTTTGAATATCTCTTGTGAGTTCATTCAAAGGTTGTAATACTAAAATTGCTACACACAAGCTAATGCTAATGCTACTGCACATCAGTTAGCAACAGTAAGCTGCATCGAAGTAAAGTGGCCTATAGTGATCAGATCACTTTGTGGTTTTTCATCCAGTTCAGGAGAAAAATGTACACAAACCAAAAAAATAGAAAGGATATTAATTTCCGATAGAATATAATAGAAGCCATTTTTTGAAGAGCACATTAAAATCAATAGGGGGTCAAGTTATGCAACAGACATTCATACAGGAAAAAAAGGTGGTACTCCCCCACCCACCCATCATGCATTTCAACCAGCATGTTTGTCTGTTTACTAATATAACAGGATAGTGTAGCAGTCAGTGTTAGCACATTGAGACCTATCTAGTCTGTTGGAGCCACTTCCAGAAATGTGCTTTGCTGGAGACTCACAGAACTTCTGGGACAGGTGGGATGTCTGCATTAGACTACTTTTTTCACTGGGTAGGCAAGTATGTTTATAATAATGCCATATATACTGCAGAAATATAATATATAGACAAAATATTGCTTATATTTATTTCTCCTGCAATCAAGGATATTACAGGTCATCCTGCTTCTGTTGGAGTAACTGTTTCTACTGTGTAAGAAAAGGAAACCTATAACCTACATACTACATTTTGAGCATTGCTAAGAGGATTTGACTGCATTTAGTGGCTAAGGTGTTATTGAGGACAGAATGCTAGATGATTAACTCATCTCCAACTCCTTAACTCATCCCTAAAATACTGGATAAAACACTGGATACTGGATTTTCTTATTCTTAAGGCCTCTGCATACTTTCAGCGAAACAAAGTTTGTGAGCATTGCACGAAGTCGAGTGGGCTTTCGCAAGTTTCGAGCTTGCATACTTTCTGTGGCTTTGCATTGGCTCATATGCTCCACAACTGCAACGCCCAATCACAGGCGTTGTCACGTAGTGTCTTTGTCCACATAAACGTCATCTCTGAATGAAGTATGCTGAGGCCTTTAGGCCACCTCTACACGAATACAGATATTTTTTAAAAACGTTTTTTGTCTCCATTTTTAAAAATATCTCTGTCCACACAACTCAAAAACGCTGAAATGAATAAAGATTTTCAAGACATTCTGAAGTTTTCTTGCCACTCCTCAACTCCTCAACTACTTCATTTTCAAAATCGTCCCACCAGGTGCTTATTCGTCCAGTCCTGATCCAGAATCCTTTGGCACAGTAAGGTTTGTACCCAGGGGCGCAGATGAAAATTTTGAACTGGGGGGGACCAAGCTGTAAAATCATATATATATATATATATATATATATATATATATATATATATATATATATATATATATATATATATATATATACATATGCTGCAATAAACTTTAGAATATTCACTTTTCTGATCAACACTAGCCATACTGAAACTGTTATTGGTCTGGTATGTCAATATGTCCCCAGTGCCATCTGCGCGCATTCTTGCACCATGATGCCAAATCACTGACAGCCTACTATTCCATATCACACACCAAAACTTCATGCCCTCTGCAAATTTTTATTTTAACATTTGCTGATGTCAACAAGATGAAAAATCTCAATCTCAGCAAAGAAACTTGAAAAAAACTGAAAGAAACTGTATTATAACAAAAAATCAAAGAACCTATGTGCAAAAATAATAATAATAAAATAACAAAAAATAACAAAACAAAATGGAAATGATTCACAAACATGCCTTCATGTAAATGATTATAAGATTATAAGAACCAGAACAAATGCTTACTAAAATAACATCATAATAACATCATACATAAAATCAATGGAGAGAGCCGCTGCATGCCTCGGTGCATGCCGGGTTGCGTTGCGTTTAACGCAGCTCCGCCCTCCGGCTCAACTTTATTCAAATAAATCCGGCCGCCGCACTGTGTCCAGTCCAGCCAATCAGGGAAAAGCAGGCTGTGTCTTCACACACACACAAGCCTCTTACACACACACACACACACAGAACAGGCGCCTTTCAACCACAGAAGAGAAGCTGAAATCGGCAGAATATGGATTTATAGAGCTATAGGTTACAGTGAGGTTGGTAAAAAAAATAAAAATATTAAACTTATGACTGTCTACTTCTGTTGCTTCATTTGAATTCAAAAACGAGCAAGGAGATCCAGCGCAGCGGATTGCGTTGAAAAAAAGTGCCAGTGGACACGTCCCGTAAGGAGCTGGTAACTGCCTGTGTCTGTAGTCTACAGGCAGTTACCAGCTCCTTAGAACCCCGGACTTGAGAAGGTGCGTTAAATTTACATTGGAACTGGAACACGGAGCTCCGAACAATGTAACCTCTGAACTGAACGCTTCCTAGTTTAAAAACGAGGGCATTGTGGAACACAGAATTCCACAAACGTACAGTTAATTAAATTAAAACCCCAACGTTTATGCTTGTAGATGCTAGATTTCGGATGAGGTCACTATAAATCTGGGGGGGACATGTCCCCCCCCGTCCCCAGTGCCATCTGCGCCCATGTTTGTATCCCGAACAGGAGAATTGGAAAAAAACTGCTTGCAGTGCATTTTGGTGCCTCCGCTGTGTTAGGTAATGTGAGAGTTACATTAAATTAAGCTGTAAACATGTTATTAATCCACAAATTGTAAAAAAAAAAAAAACAGAACCAATCCAGGTGCTGTCCATGTTTCAGGCTCATTCTGAACAGGCTATGCTAATGTAAACAAAAAGCAGACATGCGCAGACTCACTGTGTGACACAAATGTTTTCAGAAGGCATTGTCTTCTAAAAAAACTTTTTTTATTTTTCAAAATCTATTCCTTGGAAGGCATTTTTGAAAAGCTCAGTTTTCAGTGACCGAAAAACAACGTTTTCATGTGGACGGAAGGCCAAATCGGAGACAAAAATCTCTGATCCGATTCGTGTGGACATGGCCTTAATCAACAGGGTGCAGACTGGTTTGTAACCATTTTACTATTGTACCAGTATAGGTTAGTGTAATACATATAATACACATGTTTGTTGATTATATTGTTTATCATCCCAATAGATGTCAATTGATCTATAGTTCAGTTCTTTGAGGTGTGGGAACACTTTATCAATAGTTTGGACTTTCAGATTAATTATAGGAAGGCAGGCTATTGTAATCCATTAAGCAATAGAAGAAGAATACACATACCCAGGTTCAACAGATTACCTAACTATCTATTTTCTTTCTGTATCTACTGTAACTGTAGATCAACCCTTATTTATAAAAATAAATATAGTAAAATGAATCTGAGGATTACCTGGATAATGCTCATTCTGTTGTGTGATTCTTGAGCTCATGAAGGAAGTCAGATATCGGCAGAGAGGCAGAATTTGGTATAACATTTGAAAGGGCAACTTGCTAAATTTGAAAACATTCCAATGATTGATACATACTTTCAATAAACCAGACAGTGTAAAGTATATGAAGATTCCACCCACGTAGCTGATAAAGACAAGATTAGAGTATTAAAGTTCATATTGTGCTCAGTTCCTAAACTAATGTATAAAAACAAAACTAACTGAATTAAATATATATATATATATATATATATATATATATATATATATATATATATATATATATATATATATATAATGTAACAAACAAAAATCATTAGCCTTAGTCCAAACTTTCAGGCGTTCGGGTGTCAAAACGCCCTAAAACTCTGCATTATATGACCAGAATTCCACTAATTTCCAACAAAAAGGAATGTGATGTGTCTATAATTTCAATATGAATAAAAAAACATATTACATCAACACAGTTTGCCTTTCAGTTCACGTCCTTTTGGCAAAAGTCTACATTAATAATTTATAGACATCTGAATCAAGTAAATTCAGTGCATCACTGTTTTTTTAGTGGAGACAAAACCACACACAGTAATTGCACTCTCTGGCTTTTACTCAAGAGCAACAGTCCTGAATCAACTCCTTCCTCCGTTAATAAATAACGCAGCACGTCGCCACACACTCCAGCCCATTCTGAACCCACAGCACATTTTTACACCAGTCTGTTCCTCCCTTAGTGCTGAGAGGATAATCAAATTAATTTAATTAACTGAATTATTGTAATGCGGTTTTCAAAATAGGGTAATGGAGATTGTGAGATCTTTAAAGATAGAAGCTGTCAGAGAGAATCTCAGTAGATAGACTTGTGCTTATTATTTATTATTTTTTGTCACTGTCCAATAAAAAACAAGTCTCCATATTTGTGTGGATTTTTAGTTTACTTACTTTAGTTTGAATATGTTTAACACAAAAAGTGTATTATACACTGTTTCAAAAAAAAAAAAAAAAAACTTGATGAATTGACTAACTCCCCAAACTCCAAACTCTCCAAAATGATCTGAAATAATCTCTTTTTGCACTGACTTCCACTGAAAGTTAAAAAGGTTTTATTTCTTTCCTGTAAAGTTGCTGTTTCAGAGAGACATGTTTTTCTTTGGACAGGGCCAATTCACAGCTTGTTCAGTATAAAAGCTACTTGTTAGTTTGAAAGGATGCTTGATGTATTATTGTTTTATTATGTATGCGCAGTTTTGATTCACTTAAACCCAAACGTAAAGATTTTTTCATCTGTAACCTTTAATGGTCGGACTTTTGCAGAGTGATGCAGGGTTCTAGATGCCTAGCAAGTACATGCCAAACCTATCCATTTAGGACTAGCCTCTGTCTGTGTTTTAGTGTTTTTTATTTGGACTTTTTTAAAGTTTTGATTTTTGTCAACCCTTTATTTGTAACCTTTATTGTGTTGTCATTGAATTTTGAGTGTGTAGAAAGGATAGGTTTTTATTTTTCTTTGATAGCACATTTGATAGCTCTAACTCCAGGGTTATCTTGTAAGCTGTGCAACCCATTTTTAGGGTTTAATATATTTTGCACCTAACCAACAAATTCACTGAATAAAGTTTAGATCTAAAGTCCAGATTATACTTACCACGTCGAACGCTGATTAAATGGGTGCTCATTCCATGCAACAAATACAGCTCTGGAAGAAAAATAAGAGACCACTTTAGAATGATTAGTTCTGGTGGAGGGTTATTTCACCAAATATTGATTATTGATTACTGAACTCTTAAAACGTTAAGAATATGATGAACTTGTTTTCTTTGAATTATTTAAGGTCTGATTTTCTGCAAATAAGTGCTTTAAACAACAATGTTCATTTTACTCAAACATTTACCTATAAGTAGCAAAATCAGAGAAACTGATTCAGAAACTGAAGTCTCTTATTTTTTTTCTCCAGAGCTGAATGTGTTTATGCTCACTTGGCACAATGATCAAAGGTACATGTATATGCTCTAAATGGTGTTGTTTGTTACTACTGTATTTTAATCTTCTAATAGGAAAAAAAATCTGCTTGTTATTTAGGAAGTAAAAAATTCTAAATCATAATCAAGAATCGTTCTTGTATTTAAATAATATTGAGATTTTTGTTATTCTGTTTTATCCTCCTTCACCCACCCCTCAGTCTTCCTGGACAGGTTTTCTTCCCTCTGAGGGAGAATTACAGGACACCCCCTCCTCTCCCCCCAAAACAAGAGCACTCTCATAAATCCCCGGTTTAAAGAGCCACAGCGAATCGATGTTTGGCCGAACAGCTAAACGGCTCTGTTTGTTTTTGTAGCGTGTTAGGCCAATTCTCCACGCCAGATATCTGGCCGGACTGATTTACGCAGCAGACATGTGTGCCGTGTTTGCATAAGCGGCTCGGGACATGGAGGGCATGGAGGGGCGTGAGGGCTGATCGGCTCTGGGACAGACTGTCCCCGTTCTACTGCCTTAAAAAAATACACTAACTGTAAGAAATATCTCCCCAGCTGGACATGAAACACACTCTGCAAGGACACCCGTCCCCAACTGATTACCTCACGAGGGGAGCGTGCCGGATTGTGTGAGAATTGGATTGTTTTAGCATGTAAATCTGTAGAAGCACCATAATGGTTTTTCAATTTGTAGTGCGCACAGTATACACTGTGGATATCCTACTTTAACCTATTCATGTCTGCATAATGCAACATCTGAGACATTATAAATTAAAATAATGTGGGTGTTGATCTTAACCTAGGCACTCTCAACCACTCTGTGCAATCTCTACCGCAATCTCTATCGGCAGAGCTACAGTACCAGTCAAATGTTTGGACACACTTTCACATTCGATGTATTAGTTATTTTCTAAATTGTAGATTAATAATAAAGAAACAGGATAATCGATTAAGGAACACATATGGAATTACATAGTAACAGTAAAGGAACTCCTTCAAGACACTGAGAGGTGACTCTACCTCATGAAGACCACTATAGGCCACTATAACGATATAGATTTTCAATGATTTTAACACGTGTATTTCAAAGACTGGGATCTTAAAATAAACATTTTATAATATTCAATTTCATTGTCCTTAATAAGGTTATTACAGAGTTAAAAGGAAGCAGAATATACACAGTTCTGCTCTCATCCCAAAATATAGTTGATCTGCCAAGTCATGTTCGGTGTGCTTGCTTCTTCAGATCATGTCAGATCAAATTTTAAATAAAAACCTGGACATCTTCCATTGAATATCATCCAGAGCAAGATACAGTCTATTAAGTCCAGTTAATGTCCAAGACAGGGGTTAGGTCTAGTTGTAAACTATGGTTCTCTTTCAATGGAAAATCTCAATTTAAAATGTTCAATTTCACAGGGCTAACCTCTGTCTGGAAAACTCACCCTTGAGACTTGAGTCCGACTGAAGACCAACGTTTTCTAGTAGTCAGGCCAAACTCTATACAAAGACATTAATCAAGACAGAGACCTTAACACTGAAAATCAAAATTAAACAAATGGGATCAGTCTCCCACACATTTTGAATGGAGATTTTCCATTGAAATAAAAAATATAGTGTATGACTAGGCTTAAACAACCCATGTCCAAACAATGTCTGGAAAACAACCCATTTTGTCTAACTAAAGACCAAGACTTTGTAGTAGTTAAATCAACATCACAATCAAGACCAGGAATGATTTAGACCTAGGTAAAGATGGAGACTTAGAACAACTAACCTAGACCTCACACAGACTCTAACTCAATACCAAGACTTATCTGAGTAGTAAGATTACCTCAAGACTGAGACTAGAGTCAAGACTGACTCAAATAGTCCTTAGTCACAAGTTCATCTGAAGACCAACACTTTCTGGAGGTAAACTCTCGAGGTAGACCGAGACCAGGAGTGAAGAAGATTTTAGTCAAGAGAGAGGCACCATTGAGCTCAACTGAACGCCAAGGTTTTGCAGTGATCAAGTCAAAGTTAAGACCAGAACTTTACTCAAAACTGAGACCTGGACCAATATTGTGTATTGTATTTATAGTGTTCAGTTATGTCAAAGTTAGGACAAAGTTTAAGTCAAGATGTAAGTGCAATCTTGGTTAAAAGCAAGTAAAATACACATTGTGACACATTGAGTCCAACTTAAGAACCAAGTCAAATACAAGACCGAGACCAGGACTGAATAAGACAGGATTTAAGCCTAGTCCTGGACTATACAGTTCCATTGAATGGAGATTCTCCAAAAAGGAATATGCATTCTAGGTCTAAGCTCAAACCTTGTCAAATCCGAGACCAGGAGTGTTTTTTTCTTCATTTCTTCTCTGTATTTATTTTTGAACACCCCTAATTAGCGTACACAACCATCCATTACTTTTTGACTACATAACCTTCATAGATCCCAGTGAGGGTTAAACACCTCAGTGACCTGTAGACAATTTCAATTTTCCATCGAGGTGACCCTCATCTTCCCACCACCATCACCACAAATCCTAAATCACTCTTTCCTCTAGCCGCAGTAGCCGCTCCGCCAGAGCACCCGGTCCTCACTCCCAGACAGAGATAAATCACCGGCGGCTCGGCCAGCTCTCCAAGTGGATCTGCTAAGGTTCTCAGATATGGCAGGAATCCTCGGAGCGGAAACCATAAGCATCAAGGCGAACAGGATCTGTGATGGGAGGCTTTTAATGGATAAATCACATTTAGCCCGAGCTGTCAGGCTGACGGAGGCAAAGCCCCCACTTCCTGCGCCCGAAGCCTCCACTTCCTGCCACTGAGAGAGAGCAGAAACCGTCAGCTGCTGATGTTTGGGGTCAAAGAGGCTTAAAAATGAAGCGACGCATTTCTGCCAACATTTCAACTAAATAACAAGTAATGTACCAAGAGGTTTTTTGACCACATAGGGTAAACAACTATCATACTGGGACCACAAGGTTTTTCGGTCAGCATAATAATAAATCTGTGTAGACAAGTATAAGAATACATAATAAATATTTTTAGACCATTAATAATCATTTATGTTCTAAATTAAAGATACCTCAGGGATGCCTGTATATTATTTCTACTATAATATTACATTTTCCCACACATACAGTAATCAAACAGCTCTGACTTGGAGCCAAGTTTTGATTAACAATGGCTTTTAACTGACCCAAACCAACTTTAGTCTAAAAGAAACTAACAATTGTTCAGTTAGGAGCTTTTGGACCCTGAACTTGAGATATAAAGTTTTATATTAATGGAATATGCCTTGCATCAAAATGTACCATTAATGCCGTGTTTCATTTTCCTTGGAAGTCAGATGTTGGAACTAGAAATGACTGATCACACTGACTTACAGTACACAGCATTCCAGTTAAACAGAAAAAAAAAGTTAGCTAATGACATTGGAGCTTATCACAGCTGGTTTGACAATAATTTACCAGAGTTTTATGGCAAAGCCAGCAGAAATATTTTTATGCCCCAGGTTGAAAGCATAGATAGAAGTTGGATAGTATGTCTGATGTAGGATTCTAGCTGTTCAACAGATTTTTTTTTTGTTTTATGATGCCAAAAGTTATCTATTAATGAAAGGTCTGGGCTGTGGACACATCAGTAACAACCGTGCTGTTGTGATGGATGCAGTTTGTGGTTTAGCATTGTCTTACTGTGAAAGAGGTGTTGTCTGAATGGGATCATATGTTGTTCTAAAACCTCCATATATTGTTTAGCAATTATACTAACTATAGTACCTTTTCAGATGAGTAAGCTGCCTATTATAAATGCATTAATGCATTTGAATCATCGTTTTAGATGTAGGTGAATGTCATTTTAATGTCATTTATGACTGACAACGGTAAAGATGTTGACACACGTGAATAATTTGGAATCAGTAAGACATTATTTTTTTAGCGCAAGTTAGTCATGCCACCAAGTTTGACCCTATTTTGCCGTAATCTGCCCTGCCCCAACCCAACGTGTATATTTTTTTCTGGAGCGGTTTGATGGTCAGCTATCAAATATAACTCTTAACTGGCTAATCTGCACACAAGCAGCAGTTTAATCTGATATACAGTACTGTGCAAAAGTTTTAGGCAACTAAGTACTAATTTATTAGCACTAATTACACTAATTTAACATCAGTAAGATTTGATTTACCAAGCCATTTGTTGATATTATGAGAACTAGAAATTAAACTCAGATGAGGAGAGAATAGGAGATGTTTTAAGGAGAACAGGGCTGTAAAAGCTCTGCTTTTTGTAAAATTGCTTATTCATTATTACATTATTACATTATTGTAATGCTTTAGTGTTTTACTGAGCTAATAAACACTTACTGCCCAGATAAGAAGCTTTTTCTTTTTTTTTTAATTCACACAGTTGCCTAAAACCTTTGCAAAATAATGTATTAGCCATATAATATACTCCTGTCTCTACAGGACACTGTCTCTGCTTTTCCATGTTGTTTACACTAAAGGCGTGCAGTGTGCAGTGTTCACTACTCACTTCTTATTAAAAAAAACACTGCACAGATATACGTGCTGGAACACAGAATCTTCTGTCTATATTTACTATTTTGCTCCTACACCAGGCAGCTTTGATCTATCAGAGGTGTAAAACCAAACCAAACAGAGGGAGAAAACAATCCAAGTAAACAAACTCATCGAAACAAACAAACCATATAAACAAACTACTTTAGTATTCCTTTAAACTACTTTAGAACTTTATTTTAGGGCAGAATTAGGGAGAAAACCAGTAACATTTAAAGGAGTAAAATATCTGTTCTATAGGAAAAGAGTAAATTTTGGCCAAAACACCAGAAAAAGCTAAATATATTTTTTTATTTATCTTCAAGAAGAGGGAAGGAGAAGAATAAGACATCATGTGCTGATGATATGCCTGAGATATGTCCTTAATCTCACAAGTTACAGCTCTTGATTCTAGCTTTACTCATCAGAGAGGGGTTCAGAGTTTCTTCCCCACTGTATCGTCTCTGCCATCATGTGCTAGTGACTTGGTCTGGACCTCATATCTCAAAACTCCCAATTTAACAATGCCCATTGCCCACTGTCACAAACATGTCAACGACCCAGTGGGTCTCTAGTCGCTTTAATTTAGTCTTAGGTCTGTGTTAATTTCTCTCTCGAGTGCAGGATGAGGATGGATTTTTAAGCTGGTCCCAGCAGGGTGCTCAATCAGTCCAATGCAGACCAGCTGGGACAGACCGGGGTACGCACCAGCTGGTCAGTATGGCCAACTCCCCACATCACATCCCCTCCCCCTAAGCTTCCAGGCACCATGGTTGAAGATGAGATGTTTCCTGGTGACTGGGGTGAAAGAAGAGAGGGGGAGTATAAAGGGCAGGTGATTCACTCCAGGGAGGGGCCAGGGAAAAAGTCCAGTCCTCTTGCTGGCCGCCACCGATCAAGGCCTATCCGTCCATCAGTGACCTTCTGATCATAGTGAGAGCACCTTTGTCTGCTGAACCACTCTGAGCACATTGTTTAATTGTTTTCACCATTTTTTATTTATAAGACTACAGATTCACAGAAATCATATTTTCCCAGCTTAAACACTTTATATTTTGACTTTTCTTTGTTTCCTGCCGTGTATGAATCCACTCTGTGATGGACACCACCTTAAATATAGAAGAGAAGAGACACTTTGGACACTAGAATATATATACAGGGGTTGGACAATGAAACTGAAACACCTGGTTTTAGACCACAATAATTTATTGCTGTGACGGACAGTTCTGGTGGAAACAGGAGAGTGAGGTGCACATTGAATTCTGCCGTGATTTGGGCAGCCGTGGTTTTATGTTTTTGGATACAATCCGGGTTAGCACCCGAACATCCCTTTCAGACAGCTTCCTCTTACAGCGTCCACAGTTAATCCTGTTGGATGTGGTTGGTGCTTCTTGGTGGTATGCTGACATTACCCTGGATACCGTTGCTCTTGATACATCACAAAGACTTGCTGTCTTGGTCACAGATGCGCCAGCAAGACATGCACCGACAATTTGTCCTCTTTTGAACTCTGGTATGTCACCCATAATGTTGTGTGCATTGCAATATTTTGAGCAGAACTGTGCTCTTACTCTGCTAACTGAACCTTCACACTCTGCTCTTACTGGTGCAATGTGCAATTAATGAAGATTGGCCACCAGGCTGCTCCAATTTAGTCATGAAACCTCCCACACTAAAATTACAGGTGTTTCAGTTTCATTGTCCAACCCCTGTATATATAAATTTACTAATCAACTACAGAGTAAGACTTACTGTAGTGTGCCACTGTGTGTTAATCTGGCATCACTGTGGAAATGGCAAATACCCCTCCACAAATCAGAAAAACTGTGTAAATTGTATACAAAATTCTTTAAAGTAAAAGTTAACAATCCACTATATTTATAATAATGTGTTTCCTCAGAGTAAATCTTAAAAAAATATAAATAACTAGGATGTAACAAAAATGCACATTAAATTGATATTAACCCATATAGTAAAGTAAAGTGCACAAATCAGATGTTTATAGCTATTAAATAGTCAGTTTTCAACAAATAACATGGCGGCTGTAGTAAATGACAGGTAATTAGGAACACATTTAGGATTGACTGGTTGACCCGTGGCTGTTATTTCTCATCCTCACACCACTCTGCCTCTGATGTCTGTGTGTATGTGTGTGTGTGTATGTGTGTGTGTGTGTGTGTGTGTGTGTGTGTGTTTCCCTGCACTCAGTAGCCCCTTCAGAATTATGAATCCAATTACGGTCCGGCAGGCGGCTGACGAGCTCTGGCAGCGGAAGAAACAGCGAATGGGGAGAGAGGCATTTGTGACAGCAGCAGTCAGTGTGTGTATACGTCTCATTTGGGTGGATTGTAAATCACATGCTCTGGTTCTCGGGAGCGGACCTGGATCGTGCTCCTGACTCTCAGCCATCTTCTCCACCTTTTCTGGCTAATGAGGAAAAGAGGGAGGCCTGATCCCCCCAGGATTGGCAGGCTGACACTGGGCCAGGCTTCTTCCCGCTCCCTTCTCTGTCTTTAAACACTATCCGCCGGCCCAGCATGGAACATATTACCACTAATCACTGGTCCAGATGTTGGCTGCATCCATCGATACGTGCGGCGGGCTGAGCCGAGGAAACGCCTGGACAACAATGTGGCAGCAGTAATATGATTGAGGTGTTTAAAGTAGGTTTACAGGGTGGTAGGAGGGCAGACACGCTAAAGAACACCAGCTGCTAATGATGAATGGCAGCCTGGTTTTGAAACACCATAAGTGGAGAATTATTGGGTCTTTATCAGAATACTGTGCCTTCCGGTGCTCAAACTTTCACAAAAATTACTTTTTTAACCCATAAGTGCCCGGACCCATTTCTGAATATTGATCCCAATTTAAAATATGAACAAATGAGACAAATTCAGTGAGCAGATCAGAAGAGTTTCTTTCTTATTGTACAATTTTTTTAGGTTAAAATCATGATGTAACATAAATGACACAACAACAATTTCCTATATATTATTAACATTTTGTTTTAGAAGTTAGGTCAGAACTAGCGAAATGGATCATAAAACATTTATTAAAGCGTTTAAATGGTTAAATGGTCGTCACAGATCTGTAGAATCGATTTATATAAATGTAGCCAGGTGGTGAATTGATTATACACCTTTAAAATGTGTGTCTGTAACTTTAAGAAACACAATCAGAAGTGTTGTCACCCTGAGAGAGGAAAGGGAGGAGCTAAGAGCATGGTAGAGAAGGAGGCTCAAGCTGCAGTGAATGGTGGTGCTCCATTTTAGGATCCATCCAGAGCCATCCTAATGAAATAAGAGGTAAAATCAGGAAATACTGAACAATATAAGGTTTAGTTGGCCTATAACAGTAGTAGATGCCTATATTGCCTTTCTAAACATGTATTTTGGATGAATCACAACCAGATGCGGGCAGATGGCATTGTTTCAGTGGGGTAGTGTGCTCCTCGTGTTCAAGCCTTGTATTTTTCTGGGTTACAGAAGCTGTTTGTCCAAGTTCTCTTAAAGAAATGCTCAAGTCTTGTTGAGTAAAGCTGAGTAAATCGAGGTGAGCTTAAAAACAAATATAAAAAGAGCTCTGTTAATGGTATTAAGGTGGTATTAATGTTATTTATCTATTTTCTGTAATTAGTGCCACTACCAAATACTGTACTGTGTTCTAAGCTAGGGTTTTACAGTGTATTCATTTTATTTTTGTTATTTTGAGTACAATTGAGTACAAAATCAGAATAAAATACCCGGAAAAAATCTTTTGTCATTTGGTGTGCGTCCTTTCCCCGGTGACATAAACATTTAAAATGAGCTGGTTTTATCTGTTTTAAGTGTTTTGTTACACAGTGTTTGTATGAAACTATGCTGCAACACAAATAAAATTATTCTAATTTATGAAGCGTGTCAAAAGGAAAAATAAGTTAATCATTATACACACTGTCCTGTGATGCACTCAAGATGTTCAATATTTGTCACTTAGGAGCTTCATGAGTTAAATTAAGTGAAAGAGTTCTGTAAGGAAATATACATAGATTTAAAAGGGTCTGTGACACATACATCACCATGGGCTCTTTTGGGTTAAAGATTTTTTTTCATTTGATTCTTTTTCAGTCTACACAAAAATCATAATTTCCCAGCTTAATCATTTTTTATTTTAATGCATGAGGAATGTAACAATATGATACATATTGACATGAAGTTACATTATTATTATGAAAAAATTAAGTGTCTTCAGTTTTTTTTAAATAAAGGTATGATGGTTGTAATATCACTGTTTCTTAAAGGTGTGGTTATCCCAAGATGACGGGGGACACATTTAAATAGCTGTCAATCTTGAAAAATGTAGTAAAAGTTAATTGGACTGATGTGAAAAAAGTGGCATTTTTCTCACTAGTTTAAATGCAGAGAGAGAGAAAGGGAGAGAGATTAGAGCAGAGAGTAGATTAGTTGTTATAGCACTGGGCTAACAACAACAAGGTTGTGGGTTCAATATCTGGACTGAGCAAGCTGTTGGTGTTGGGCCCTTGAGTAAGGCCTTTAACGCCTACTGCTACCTGAGCACTGCAGTTATCGCTGTCCACCACTTAAGGCAAATGTTGTCACTGTATCACTGTGTGTGAATGTACTCACTGGTGTGTGTGTGTGTGCTACACAAATGAAACTGTACACAAAATGAAACTGTACACAAATATGGTATACAGTGCCCTTTATAATTTTTGGCACCCATATAGTTAAACTGTGTTAAAAGCCTTAAAATTAGTGTCTTTTTTATTACAGAAGCATAATCACATTTTGAAAAAAGCTAGAAAAAAGCAACCTTCAGCTCAAGTAAATCATAAAAAAACTCCTGTCTAAGAAATAATCATTTTTCGTAAAATGACCTGGTCCCCAATTATTGGCACCCTTAGCAATTTCTTGGAAATCTTGGAAATAAATGTATTTGAACCATTTATGTAATTTCTACTGTAGTGGATCAAAGTATCTATGAACCTTTAATTAGTAATTTATCACTTTCTGTTTCCCTGGAGTATAAATATGACGTTACACAGAGGCCTATTTCTCTTACTCACTCTTAAACATGGGAAAGACAAGAGAACACACTATTCAAATAAAGCAGATGTGTGTCGACCTTTATAAATCAGGCAGTGGCTACTAGAAAATAGCCACTCCACACCTGCAGACAAAGTTTAAACATCTGGAACAGTGAAAAACAAGCCTGGAAGAGGACACAAGTGCATCTTGCCACCGTGCACAGTGAGAAGGATGATACGAGAAGTAAAAAACTTGAATTGAATTAAATGGAGCATCTCGGGGTTACAAGATCTCCCAATCATCAGTTGCTATCTACATGCCAACAAGCTGTTTGGGAGGCGTGCAGCACAGAAAAAGCCTTTTCTGAGTTATAATCATAAGCAGAAACGGGTGGAATTTGCTAAGCGGTACTGGGATTTTAACTGGAATTGTGTGCTTTAATAAAATGAGACCAAGATAGAGCTTTTTGGCAACAAACACTGGGGGAGGATGTGATGCTGTGGGCCTGTTTCTCCTCCAAAGGACCTGGTGACTCTGTAAGGATACATGGGACCATGGGCTCTTTGAAATATCAGGACATTTTGAATCAGAATCTGGTGGCCTCTCCTCAAAAGCTGAAGATGGGTCATCACTGGGTCTTTCAGCAAGATAATGACCCTGAACATGTGGCCAAATCTACTCAAAAATGGTTCCTCTCATGACCTTTCAGTCCTCAGACCTCAACCCAATAGAAAACCTGTGGGGTGAGCTGAAGAGGAGAGTGCATAGAAAAAGACCCAGGAATGAAGTTTAAAAGATTTATTTCTTAATGTGTGATTTTTTTCCCCTACCAGATAAAATCACTTGAATTAAAGCTTAGATTTTTTTCTCTTTTGTCGCATTGTTGTCCCATATTAGTTTATTAAAAAAAAATTATTAGAAGCCAAATCACAATTCTTAACCAGGGGTTCCAATAATTAACGAAGGCGCTGTACAGGTCCTTATCAAAAAATTTGCATATTGTGATAAAGTTCATTCTTTTCTACAATGAAATGATAAAAATTAAACTTTCATATATTTTAGATTCATTGCACACCAACTGAAATATTTCAGGTCTTTTATTGTTTTAATACTGATGATTTTGGCATACAGCTCATGAGAACCCAAAATACCTATCTCACAAAATTAGCATATCATGAAAAGTTTCTCTAAACAAGCTATTAACCTAATAATCTGAATCAACGAATTAACTCTAAACACCTGCAAAAGATTCCTGAGGCTTTTAAAAAGTCCAAGCCTGGTTCATTACTCAAAACCGCAATCATGGGTAAGACTGCCGACCTGACTGCTGTCCAGAAGGCCATCATTGACACCCTCAAGCAAGAGGGTAAGACACAGAAAGAAACTTCTGAACGAATAGGCTGTTCCCAGAGTGCTGTATCAAGGCACCTCAGTGGGAAGTCTGTGGGAAGGAAAAAGTGTGGAAGAAAACGCTGCACAATGAGAAGAGGTGACCGGACCCTGAGGAAGATTGTGGAGAAGGGCCGATTCCAGACCTTGGGGGACCTGCGGAAGCAGTGGACTGAGTCTGGAGTAGAAACATACAGAGGCACCGTGCACAGGTGTGTGCAGGAAATGGGCTACAGGTGCTGCATTCCCCAGGTCAAGCCACTTTTGAACCAGAAACAGCGGCAGAAGCTCCTGACCTGGGCTACAGAGAAGCAGCACTGGACTGTTGCTCAATTTTTGCATGTCATTCGGAAATCAAGGTGCCAGAGTCTGAAGGAAGACTGGGGAGAAGGAAATGCCAAAAGGCCTGAAGTCCAGTGTCAAGTACCCACAGTCAGTGATGGTCTGGGGTGTCATGTCAGCTGCTGGTATTGGTCCACTGTGTTTTATCAAGGTCAGGGTCAATGCAGCTAGCTATCAGGAGATTTTGGAGCACTTCATGCTTCCATCTGCTGAAAAGCTTTATGGAGATGAAGATTTCATTTTTCAGCACGGGAAAAATGAAAAAAAAAAAAAGGATTCCAGACCAAGTATTGAGTGCATAACTGAACATAATTATTTAAAGGTTGACTGTTTTTGTATTAAAAACAAATTCTTTTATTGGTCGGATAAAATATGCAAATTTTTTGAGATTTTTGTTTTTTCTTTACTTTTTCGCCGAAATCATCAATATTAAAACAATAAAAGGCTTGAACTACTTAATTTGTGTAATGCATCTAAAATATATGAAAGTCTAATGTTTATCAGTACATTACAGAAAATAATGAACTTTATCACAATATGCTAATTTTTTGAGAAGGACCTGTACATGTTTTTCTTGTCATGTCAAATTACAAACAACTTTCTCGAATAAAATGATTTTGTTGAAATTGTTACAGGAAAAAAGAGTAAATTGGACAGAATGATAAAAACGAGTGATAAAAAGTAGTATTTTGTCTAATACACTGCTTAAAAATTGGTGAGTGGCATAGGAAATGCTGAATGAAATGCCAGTAGAATGCCAGCTTAGCCTTGGCACTAATGGGGGTTCACAGGCTCTGTAAACTTTTTTTGTGAGATTTTTTCCTGATTGGAGTAAAAACGTAATATTATCCTAATGCGCTCAATGAGCACCTACGTTAGTAGATACCAGAACCGGATAGTCACCAGAACGGACATCCAATTGAGACGTAACTGTGTTTGCTAACACTAACAAAAGCAGGCTAAACAGATTAGCCCTGACGCGGGTCAAAGGTCACACCAGATGCACCTGGAGAGCTAAAGGTACCGTCCTAAAGCAAATAGCGGCGTGATCACTTCATCGAGCCTGGCCGGCGGTGTTTCCTTCCCCCGGCGGTAATCGAAGCTGAATGTGTTTTGCTATCATGTGTCCTGCTCTGATTGGAGCCCTGTGGTGAGGTCATTGGCAGTGATCCCTTTGAAGGAAAAAAAGGAGAAGTTTGGAGGAAAGGGAGAGCAGGAGAAACGAAAACTCACATGGAGTTGTCTGTCACGGGACTCCCGAGTCCAGGAAACGACGGAGAAGAAAAGAAGGAGGAATTCATAACATGGCCATCATCTCCTCCAGTGATAATTGGCCGTGCTACATGAAGGAGATTTCAATCCAAATAAACACGGCGTCCCCCGAGATTTACCACAGGGAAGTTCACCTAGAGGAATTGACCTCACACACACACACACGCAGACTCTCTTCCACACACACACATACTCCACTAGTCTTTTACTTTTAAGACATCACCCCTCACCCTCGTTCACCTATTATATCATGAGGTTTTCATCTTTCACTCTTTGTCTTTCGCTCTACATCTGCTCCTTTCTCCTCCGTCTCATTCATCTTTTTCCCTCTTTCTTCTCTTCAGCGTCTACTTTTCTACCTTTCATTTTCTCATGGCCTGTCTTTGACACCCATTCCCTCTTGTGCTCAGAGCCGGACTAACAGCCCCCCGCCAGGCTGGCTTAAAGAAGGAGGTTTTGTGTGGTAATTGGCTCCATTTGGTCACCTTAAAACTCCTGCGGTGACACTTTCGGCTTCATTCACCCTCACCCCTGTTCACAGGCGGACTCAGGGGAGGGGGGCAGGAGGGGCAACCACCCCCCTTGGTGACTCCATAGTTTAAAAAGCGTTGCGAAAATGATCTATAGAGTGGGAAAAATTAGAAAAGTCTATAAGAATGCCTCTTCTTGCAATGAGTTACAAGAAATTATGATGTGATGCCCAATCGAATCATTTAAACCTGTGTTTAATAATACAAGTAGGTACAAATAGGTACTATTTTTATATTTTTCTTTAATTACTTCACCCGTTCCCTTCGAACAGCTTCAAACAGTCCACCACTGTCCCATTCCGTAAACCTCCTCCTCCTTTACACTTTCCCTCTTTTCAGTGCCCCCCCCCCCACATCCCCTCCCCTTCTCTTCCCATTCTCTGTGCCGCTCTGCTGATCGCCCCACGTCTACAGTCCACGAATGGAACCTTAACCAAAACCGCATTGAGCAAATTACGAGCGGTTTAGTCTGCTCCTCTGGCTTGGATCAAGAGACCGTAAACATCAAGTGCTCTGGTCATTTAAGAAATGAGGGGCCACCGCTCTTCCCACCTCCTCCCCTCGCTGTGATTATCTCTGCTCTTTTAAATCATAAATTAAACTAAAACCTCAGCCCCTCTGAGCCCTCCTGGCCCTCCTGGACCCTCCTGGCCCTTAAATGTCAGAGGTGTGTCTGTGCAGAGAGGAGATTGCAGTAAAAAGATACATGCTGTTTAAGTTCACGTGATACGGCCGTCTTTTATTTACACAGGCATCAGCCGCGGGTCAGCGGTGCCGTGTACGGGCCTCTCTGGTCAAATGTCTCATAAAGGGAAATGATGGGTCCTCTCCAGACCCTTGTCTGATAAACAGTGGTCATGTTTCTTCAGGCTTCAGAGAGACAAATGCTGCGAATTATAGATGTTGGAGTATCGTGCCGTGACTCAGAAGCGTGCTCATATATTTTGTTTTACTAAAGGAATAAAAAACTGATGTTTTAGAATATATATATATTGTGATTTTCACTTTCTGATGTCATTGGGCGGCAAAAAAATCTATTTACACAAACTTGAAAAACAATATATGAAGTGATTGAGACATATATGCTTATATTAATATTCAGATATGGCAAAAAACAAAGTACAGCCCAATCTCCAGCCCTGAACCCCAGTAAAAACCACTGGAATATAATCAAGAGGAAGATAGATGGTCACAAGCCATCAAACAAAGCTGAACTGCTCAAATTTTTGATTCAGGAGTGGCATAAGGTTACACAAAAGCAGTGTGAAAAACTGGTGGAGAGCATGCCGAGACACTTAAAAACTGTGATTCAAAATCTGGGTTATTCTACTAATTATTGATTCTGAACTCTTCCTTAGATAAAGCTTTTTGTATTGTTGTTGTTTTCTTTGCATTATTTGAAGTTTTAAAGCACTGCAGCTTTTTTAGTTAATTTGACCATTTCTCATTTTCTGCAAAAAAATCTAAAAATTATATATTATATTATTATATAATGAAACTGAAACACCTGTCATCTTAGTATGGGAGGTTTCATGACTAAATTGAAGCAGACAGGTGGCCAATCTTCAATCTTCAATTGCACATTGCACCAGTAAGAGCAGAGTGTGAAGGTTCAATTAGCAGGATAAGATCACAGTTTTGTGCTCAAAATATTGCAATGCACACAACATTATGGGTGATGTACCAAAATTCAGTGTGCACCTCAACTGTTCTGTTTCCACCTGAACTGTCCGTCAGGACAATAAATTATTGTGGTTTCATTGTGCAACCCCTGTACATGCTACGGCCTCGTGCATTGGCAGATGTTCAGCATTGATTAGCATAAGCTACCGTGCTGCTAAATGCGTTCTTATGTGCTCTTAGCCTCCCGCTAGCATTCGCTAACTCGGCTTACTTCCCAAGTGCCTGGCAAATGCCATTGTGTTATTTGCCTCCTGCATACCCCAGGATCACATAACTTCTACTACTCATCCCTCACGCCATAGGAGGTGTAAAAATAGCATTTTAGTGTATTAATTATTGATAATCAACAGTGTATTTTGAACAGTAAGCTAGATATCACAAGGTATTTAACATATTAAAATGTCAGATACAACAATAAGTTACTTCACATTAATAATATACTGTAAAAATCTATCTGTTCAATTCTCAATCCGTCATCTGCCTTGAGATATAATCACTATTCAGTATATTTATTTGTCATTCATGAAGTTGTACAGCTTTCACAGCCCTGCTAAATCTGCTTATCTTTCAAGACTCCTCTAAACTAAAGAAATTAAATACATGTATCAGTTTTATATGAATGAAAACGATTCTATTCTATTCTAAACCAGCCAAACATTCCAAATATATTGTATATTTTGAAAGAAGCTTAGTTTCACTATGTTCTAAAGGTCTATTATCCCAAAGTTGTTAAAAGTGTTACAATCCGTGACAGGACTCGACACAAAGTCTGAAAAATGGTGAAACTCTAGGTTCAGTGGGCCACTATGATTGGCCATAATTAGGGCTGATCTTCCGACATTAACTTCTTCATGGATCTCAGGGGCGCCTGGTTAGTGTGAGACCAAATCGACACAAACAGACCATCATCAAAGGCCTCAGACTTCAAAAGAGCAGCTCAGTAATCAGGCTAACTCGCTAATAGCTAATGATCCTCAAACGAGCTGCCAGTTCACGTTACAGAGTTGTGGACTTAACTTAAGCCTACAACAGATTAGACCTGATGACTGAGACTCAGCCTGCGACTTTCATCTGGAGGGTGTTGCTGACCCACAAGTAGTGCAGGGTTTTTGGAACAGGAGGTTAAGAAGCTAGAAAATGGCTGTAAGACATCATCCAACAGTTCTCAGCCAGGGCAGCCGACAGGATGTTAACCAGGAACTTTATCCTGAGTCCTGGAGCACAGAGCTGATAGTAGTAAATTAAGGTAAATTAAGCTAGCTAGTGATTTTAGCTGGGTCTGTATCAATATGACGTGACATTTGTCTGCAGAAAAATCGTTTAAATTTCATACAAACCCTGTGCAAATACATTTCTCAAAATGTACTCTGAATGAACACAGTTTTACAACTATAGAGGAAAGGAAACCTTCACTTTAAAATACTTTTTATACATTTCATACTGTTGTCTTTGATGTGGAGGTGTGAAGTACTGCCTGGTTAAGTTACATAATTGTTTAAGTTGTCAATTAACCCATTTAAAAAAGGAAAAACAAAATTTTCTTACATTTTTAAACATTTAAAAAAAATAATTTACTCAATCTCAATTATTCATTTAGCTACAGCTTAGGCTTTCCACCCTGCTTTGGCAAAATATCACCTTAAAGAAGAAATCCAGTGTGAAATAGACTTAGGGTGCAGTGAAACTAAAAGGAGAACAAACTTTTGTTGAATAGCTCACCTCCATTCGTCCCCCAGCATTCTGAAATACAACACTTTTATAATACTCCCAACAGGCTTACAATACTCTTTATAAGCACAACACCTTAAAGTGGTTCAATGGGTGCTGCAATCTTGAAATTGAGACATGATAAGTTGACAGAAGAGCACAAATATAGTTATTTTGCAATCTGTTCCACTATTCTATGTATTAATACGTGTCTCATGACTTAATTTTAATGTGTTTTTTTTACCAAGTAGCATCACAGCACGCTCCGAATAACTTGGTGACAGTGACTTGGTTCCGATACATCAGCTCACAGACGCCTTGTGCTGATCGACATTACCCTAGGAGTGATGAGGGGAAAGAGAGCCATCTACCCACCTGGAGGGAGCAAGGCCAGTTGTGCTCTCTCAAGGCTCTGGCAGTTTATGGCAAGCTGCATGACCAGGATCCGAACTTTAACCCTGATCATACTGGCAGCTCTTTAGACGTGCACTTTAAGTTCGTAGTGCCTTGTTTTAAATGTTAGAGCCCTCAGAATTCTACAAATGAAGTGTGGATCTCCTTAAAGCTTGTTAATGGTGTAAAAATAGCAATTTCTTTTCATGGGAAACACTATGCCCCTATCTCTGGAATTGTAAGCCTGTTGGGAGCATCAGATAAAAGTGATGTTTTTTGGAATGCTGGAGCTGAATGGAGGTGGGCTATTCCACACTACATCACAAGTGCATTTCACACTGGAGTTCTCCTTTCATTAAAATAATTGTAGGAAATCAAAAGACATTGTTCATAGCAATTTTAAAGATAATGCTAAACGTGTCCACTCTATCATTGTCCACCCTGCATTGTCCACCATGTCATGCAGATTATTAAAAAAATTAAAAAGTAAAACTAGGAAGTGACTAAAAAATATGCAGAAAATATGATTTGTATGTAGTCCGATATTTTATAAACATGATAAACTGTAAAAAATAATTTGGCTTATCTTTTTTAAAGGTCTTATTCTATTGTTTTTTAACAATTTTAAAATGTCTAATTGTGGTCTGTATGAATTAATGCTATGTGAGACATTTTTTGTGAAAAAAGTGCTCCGATGTTTCTATTTCTGCTTTAGATCACTGAATTAGAGGTCTCTGAAGAAAGACAGAATTTCGGCTCTTAATTCTTATTTCCTTTGATTGGATAGCAGCACTGCAGCAGAGAACGTCTACTTGCCCTCCCCCACAGGAAATTGTTACAGCTCTAAAACTCAAAGGATCCCCCCTCCCCTCTCCGTGGCCGCGGCCACGCATACCCCCCAACTTCTCCCCGCGGCCACGTGAATCCCCCCCCTCCTGGCCGGAGGCCAGAGATCCTACAGTTACTTACACAAGATAACTAACGCCAACTAGCTCTGTAAACAGAGCTGTAAGCTCCTTCTTAGCCATAGCTCATATGTAGCATGCATATAAAACTCAGAGACACCTATAGTATTTCAAAAAGAACAAGAAAAAGTGGATTTCAGCAGAAGAAGACCTTTAAGTGATGAAATGATGCCCTGATGAATAGCTCAGAGATAAGACTTTAGTTAGTCTTATTTAGCAGTTTAGTAGTAAAGATAGTTCTAGCTATGTCTATAATATGCTAAAATATGCTATTTTTATCTCCTCAAAGTTGAATCTTTGCTAGCTTCCACCCAATAACTAAGATTCCCCCTTCACAGAATGCCAGAATCCAGAGCTTGTACGGTAAAGGCAACACATGCTTCCTCACAACATCAGCCACATGAAGCCAGCCAACTGCAACGTTTCAAAATACTAGACCCCACTGTATGTTTCAGACACCTCTGTAATCATCTACTCATGACAAGGACATGTCTGCAAATTCACACACACAAGTATAATAAGGCTACTAGCCTAGTCCTATAACTGGGCATGACTTCAACACTATTATATAACAGTTTCGGCTATTTCAGTTGTAGGCTACTATTTGGAAAACCGCTTGAACTCTTACCGCACTTGACAAAAGATGGTCTGGACAGGGCATGTTTGTGAGGTTGCTAGACTTATGATTTCTATTAAATGCCAGAGACTGCCAGTCTGCATGTAGCATATACTTATGAGCCAAAACATTATGATCTAACATGACTGGCATAGGCCTGTCACAATAACTACATTATCATCTTATTGTTCAATGAACTGACATGACCATCATTTTAATAACCGTGATGTCGTCCATTGTGTTTGCACTTACAAAATGCACTTATATATTCTGTCAGTGCGGAAACACAGAGAGACACAGACACAGGGAGTTAATAAACTTAAAAGAGACCTTTATTAAGAAAAAATGCCCTCCATCAACATCCAAAATTAACTTGACGAAACATAATAATGGCCCAGTGTGTCTCTAGTTGCTTAAATTTAGCGTCTTAGGTTTGTGTTGCCTCAGCTTCCCATTCATCATCAGCGTATCTGGAGTGAAGGCTGAGGCAGGGTCGTTATGGCCGGTTCAACGCGGGCCAGCTGGGACAGACCGGGGCTGAATGTCATGATGTGTGGCAGACCCACGGTTCCCTTGCCTCCACACTTTGCAAAATTAGGTGCGTTTTCAAAATGAAGTGCGTGAACAGGAAAGTTTATTGTCTTTAAAAGGGTTAATTCCTTTGTTATGATATTATGTTAGCAAATTAGTGGTCTAAAATGCCAACAAAAATGCCAGTTTATAACAATAATTTCTGAGACAAAATACCGTTCGCAATTTTTTTATTATGATCCGGTCTGGAATGTTGTTGGTCCTCCGTGTTGCCAAAACAGCTCCAACTTTCTACGGGTTCCATGTTGGCACTATGTAAGGGTGTCAGTAATTGGCTCCACCATAATCAGTGGTTGGACCAGGAGAGGTTAAACATAGGCCCCATGTATAGATAGGACCTATATGAGATGAAGCTATGAGACACTGGACCCATGTGGGAAGCCCAACTTGATCCCAGTACCAACACTCCCATGTTCAAACCGACTTAGAACCTATACCCACCTAAAACCCACTTAGCCCACCTTCCTCAGGTTATACCTATATGAGTTGTTAAAAAAGATATTTTTTTCAAACCTGCTCAAGTATGTAATCTAGATACTTAAATTGATTGAGATCTGGAGGCCAGGACACCATCTTGAAGCCATTTCCTAACAATATGACCACTGCTGTGAGCAATACCATTGACATGAAGGAATTCACCTGGTTCAGTTTGGATTTGTTAGATGGCACATGACAGGCCATTCTTGTGGTGTAAAAGAAAACAAAGTGCTTTGGACCAGGTGACTTGCCTTCATTTTTCATTGTTCAAGCTCTGATGCACGTATGCCCATTGTAGGCATTTTTGATAGTGGACAGGGGTTAGCATGGGTATTCTGACCAGTTTGCTGCTCTGACCTGTTGTAACAGCCTTTGACACCAGTTCTTGGTATGTTCCTTCTCTTACCATTGTCAGTAGTCACCCACCCCAGCTGACCATGGTGCTTCTCAAGCCAGGGACTTGTTCCTCAGGTCTTCATGTCTGCCCATTTCTCCACATGCTTAAAAACACCACAAAGGTGCTTCAAGTCGTCCTTTGAGTAATGCCATAGAAGACACAATTTTGGTTCCAAAAAGAACCATGTTAGGTAGAGATGTGTGAGAGTATAGAACCTTCCCACTGTGCAAAAGGACACTGGGCCAGATCCGTTTTGAATTGTGCCAGATCCGGGCCAGATCACTTTTGCTATCTGGGTTTTGATGGCCTAAAAACCTTCACTTTGTGTAACGGTTATTTACCAATCTAAAGGATTGTCAAGGAGCTCTATGGATTTAAGGATCTTCATAGATCTTTTTATAGCTTCTTTATGGAAGCACAAGTGGAGGTCCTACCAGGGAACTTTAACGATACATTGCTCCTGCCTTAGACAGTGTTACTTACATGCTGTGTTTGCTGCTTTAAGATGCATACTTTTGTTTTACCCTATTACACTGAAAGCATAAGTTCCTTGCGGAAGCTTTGGTGATTCTTTAATTTGAGTCTGTGGAGGAATCCCTCAAAATGCCTGGAACTCCTAAAAGTTCCTCAAATAAATGTTTTTTTCTATGGCATTGCTCAAAAACCACTTAAAACACCTTTTTTTGTTAGGAGCGAAGATCCAATGTGCTGATTACAAGAACAGACTGTTCAGTTACCATCAAGGGCGTAAGAGCAGGCTTGATATTGGGGGGGACACATTTGCCAGTATGAACCCAAGTCCACCCTATAGTTTCCTAGAACATCATTTGTGGAAATTACTTTTAATTAAAAGTACTTATTAATAGTAATTATTATTGTAAGGTGATTTTACAACCTTAACATGTTACTCCACGTTACAGGTACTGTGGTTAGAAAAAATTATGCATGCAATGTGTGAATTATATACATATGACAAAAATAATCAGTTAACACCTAATATTTAAAATAATATAACAGATTATTATTATTATTATTATTATTATTATTATTATTATTATTATGTATTGGCATGTCAATTCTGTTGTATATTTACATTTTCTCCTGCACTTTTATTTTTTTCTACTGGGAGCTCTTCTTAAGATGGTGTCCTTTTATGTAAAAGAATGTAACTTTACGTTTCATAGAGACTTTTATAAACGTCAGGATATGTGGTCTTACTGTGAAATACAAATGAACAGAAGTCACGTTACAGCAGTGTTTCTCAACCCAGTTCTTATATATTCTACTGCATATTAAAACTGTTCTGCATATTCTAGAGATTTCTCTGCTTTAAAGGCATTTAATAAAGTTAGTGGTGGTATGATGTGTTTAATACACTGCTGATATACATAATGATTAATTTAGGCTCCATAAGGGGCTAAAGGATTTAACAGGTAAACTCAGCAAATTACTGTTTATTAGCTGATCAGCTGGATCAGGTGGAAAACACTATTTCAGGGCAGTGATCAGGGTTAAGAAACTGCTTTAAACTACAAACATAAAGTACTGTACTAAATTCTGGCTATCCACTACATCTGGCTTCTAGATAACTAGTTAACTAAATGAATTTTCGTTCATTATAGCTCACAGTAAGTCCTGTAATCCTAAATTAATAAACACAGTTTGAAAATGAAATAGTGATTAGCTGATCAGGTACAGGGCAAGTTGAACATTATATATATAGTTTTTTTTCTTTAACCCTGACTCTCAATCTAGCTCATTCCAAAGTTAAGCTAACTCACTAACACAGCTGCAGTTTATTAATCACAGTGGGTTTAAACTGTGTGCTGATTCAGAGACGTGTATTTTTAACCAGTTATCAGAAACATATATCACAGTTGAAGTGGTTAGCCTATCGTTACCTTTCTTTTAGAAAAATCACCGTATATCCGTCTCTGTTTTAAAGCCAGCTGAAGCGGCTGCATGTCCCGATCCCGCTACTAAATCTCACAGCGAGGTGGAGGGGCTTCCCCAACAGCAAACTGCCTCTTCTCCGCGCCACAAAACCAGCAAGCTGATTGGCTGTTTCTACTGAGAGGCGGGACTTAATACCTGAACCGGCTCCGTGATTGGTCCAGTCTGTCTCCTCATTAATAGTACAGCTGATCTGAGCGAACTGATATAATTTTTTGGGGGGGGACAAATCCACCTGTTTCTAATATTGGGTGGGACATGTCCCCCGGTTCCTACGCCAATGGTTACCATCTAATATTTCCTAGACTTCAGCGTCCACTGTTGCTACTAGATCATTTCTAGGGATACACCAACAGCATTTTTTCCCTGTTGGAATCCAATATTGATGCGAGATTTTCAAGTAATGGTACTGAGTACCAATACTGATACAAACTCAACTAACCAACCAACTACTCGATACGCTGATATTAAGTAAAATATTTTATAGGTTTTATTTTTCATACAGGCAGTGTAATAAAAAAATTTAAATAGCCTCAATGTTGTAAAACAGGAATATAGGGAAGAATGTGTATATATCCCACAGCATGGACATGCTGCTGCCTTCAGTCAAGTGTCTTCTAGTGGTCTACATGGCTGTAAGTATCTGCTTCATGGTATCAGAATTCTCTATTGCCAATACTGATACTGCTTGTAAATGCCACAGTCGGTGCTGATGCTGAGGAAGTGTTGGTATCAGTGCAACACTAATAGCTTTCCACCAACAATAAGAATGGGATAGCAAACTACTGTACATACTAGCCAAACCTCTTTAGAGGTCTATTGAAGAAAAATGCAAAACAGCAAACAACCTTCATGAATGCAGATGCGACCCCTTCTTCTCAGTTTAGCATCTGCATTGAAAGCAGTCTAGACTTCAGAAGAAAATCAACCCTGGTAATAGAGGAGTGGTCAGCCCATTCATCATCTGCCTACAGAGGAGGTGTTATGGCCTTGGATGGTACAGTTCCAGTATGACCACAGTGCAGGGAAGTGAGGTAGAAAAAAAAGAGAGCATGAAACATGATTGATACGACACTGCCTTCCTCCAGCCTGCCTGCCTTCCTTAGTCGGCTCATAAATATTATACTTTTTCCTCATAGATTACTGGAGGAACGCAACAGCAGGCGCGACAGCGAGGAACTGTAGGAGGCTACAAATATGACATACTAGCTCAGCTCACCAAGGCCACTGCCTCTCGCCCGTCTATCCGTCAAGAGTTTCATCCCTCCAGCAATCCATCTAAGCATCTCTTTGTCTATCCACTAAGTGCTGAAGCACAGCTTGGTCCTGCAGTTCCTGTGCTTTATCGCTGGCTGGAGATATTCAGCATGATTTATATGTGTCTCTTTTCAAATCGATAGTTTGGATAGTCCAGAGTGAAGGAGCTGCTGCATCCAGGGAAAGGTTTATTTAGGACTTGTTGCCAGGGGTCACCTCGATAAAGTATTCCACTCTTTGTGGTAGTTTGTGGAATTGAACACAGAATGAAGTATTATTATTATTTTAAAATAATTGTATCGCTAATTTAGAAGCTAGAAAAAAACCTTAAACTTAAAACCCCCATTCATTTGAATTCCCCAATGACTAGTTTGGTCCCCAACACTCTGCCTCTTTTCTACCTGATGCCACTGATGCAGAATTACTGGGTAACCAGTAGGGACGTAAAAAAAAAAATATCGATATTGTATTGCGATATTTTGTTTTGCAAAACTGTATCGATTTTCAAAAACGTAGCATAGTTTTCAAATTATTAGTTTACTTGTAAAGATTGCTGTCAGACAGTAGTTCATTTAATAGTGTGTTCAAACTCCGCCCACTAGATAGACCACAGTATAGCACTGTAAGATCCCACTGTTCTGATTGGCATCCAAACTTTTCTTTTACTCAGATTTTATAGACATGATAGTGCTTTTATACTACAACAGTTTTTTTCAAACATTTGTTTAAAACAATTGCAATATGTATTGCCTTGCTTACAATATTGCAATATATTGTTAAATACTGAACTGTAAGCCCTGTTTTGAAGCATATATTTTATGGCCAAGTTATTGCCAATATACAGCCATAGTAGCCAGAGTGCTCAAAGGAAAGCACTGGGTCCCAAGCTCTGATACATTAGCCAGCAGATTCTGGTGCTGACACCTGACACTATCAAATATATTCCTCCTATTTGAGCTAAATGGCTGGTCAGGTGCCTGATTTACTATCTAAATAACTACTACAACTACTGGCTCCATGCTAAGCCGACCAGACTGTGCAGTCAAGTGCACCCCATGGAAACAATGTGTTTAAAGCAAAGTGGAAAATGTTCTGTATTATTATCAGCTTCAAAAACATATGCTGGTACCCAGGACCTATTAGCTGTATGTTGTGGCACTTGCAGTTTTTCTTTTGTGTGAAACCAAATCAAATCAAGGGAAAAAAACGCTCCAAGTTAACAAATTTGTTAACTGATTCAGATCAGAGAAACACACTACACATGTGAAAACAAACTTAATTGCAGATACAGACGAGAAAAGACTTTTTAATTGCAATCAGGGGCGGAACATTGGTTGGCCAAGGGTCAAAATATGTTGGGTGCCTTGTCCAAAAATTAAAATGTGTTGGTTGCCTTCTCAAGGGTTAAAATGTGTTGGTTGCCTTCTCCAAGGGTTAAAATTTGTTGGGTGCCTTGTCCAAGGGATAAAATATGTTGGGTGCCTTGTGCAAGGGATAAAATGTGTTGGGTGCCTTGGCCAAGGGTTAAAATGTGTTGGGTGCCTTGTCCAAGGGATAAAATGTGTTGGGTGCCTTGGCCAAGGGTTAAAATGTGTTGGGTGCCTTGTCCAAGGGATAAAATATGTTGGGTGCCTTGTCCAAAGATTAAAATGTGTTGGCTGCCTTGTCAAAGGGATAAAATAAGTTGGGTGCCTTGGCCAAGGGTTAAAATGTGTTGGGTGCCTTGTCCAAGGGATAAAATGTGTTGGGTGCCTTGGCCAAGGGTTAAAATGTGTTGGGTGCCTTGTCCAAGGGATAAAATATGTTGGGTGCCTTGTCCAAGGGTTAAAATGTGTTGGGTGCCTTGTCCAAGGGTTAAAATGTGTTGGGTGCCTTGTCCAAGGGATAAAATGTGTTGGGTGCCTTGGCCAAGGGTTAAAATGTGTTGGTTGCCTTCTCCAAGGGTTAAAATGTGTTGGTTGCCTTCTCCAAGGGTTAAAATGTGTTGGGTGCCTTGTCCAAGGGATACAATATGTTGGGTGCCTTTTCCAAGGGTTAAAATGTGTTGGGTGCCTTGTCCAAGGGATAAAATATGTTGGGTGCCTTGTCCAAGGGTTAAAATGTGTTGGGTGCCTTGGCCAAGGGTTAAAATGTGTTTGGTGCCTTGTCCAAGGGATAAAATATGTTGGGTGCCTTGTCCAAGGGTTAAAATGTGTTGGGTGCCTTGTCCAAGGGATAAAATATGTTGGGTGCCTTGTCCAAAGATTAAAATGTGTTGGCTGCCTTGTCAAAGGGTTACAATAAGTTGGGTGCCTTGTCCAAGGGTTAAAATGTGTTGGGTGCCTTGTCCAAGGGTTAAAATGTGTTTGGTGCCTTGTCCAAGGGTTAAAATGTGTTGGGTGCCTTGTCCAAGGGTTAAAATGTGTTGGGTTCCTTGTCCAAGGGTTAAAATGTGTTGGGGTCCTTGTCCAAGGGCCTGGTGGCAGTGGACCTGGGCACTGAACCCACAATTCTTTGACGCAAAACCCAACACTTGAATTACTGAGCCAATGCTGCCCCATTGCGATGTAGCTCTGTCCAAACTTGGCACACCAAACTTGAGCTTTATTTTTCATTAAACTACAGTTTTCTTTTTGTTTTGCTGTATCTTTCTCTTCTTAAAAAGAGGACAGTAATAATTCCTGAAGCCACTCTGTAACCAATATATTTTAGATGGCTGCAAATCACCGAAAATGGTCTTTACTCTAACACCGGCTGCAGATGTTATTCTGTAACTGTATAAAGCAGGAAATAACTAAGATAGAGGCCCAGATGGTGTTCTTTATCCAGCACTGAGTGCTTTACGAGCGTCCTACTTCAGTTTATTAGCCAATCTCACACCTCACATGTTTATTATGTCCCAGGCCTGCCTGTCTGCCTTCAAGGCCAAAAAGCAACGCTAAATATTTAGCGAGTACTTTGAGTAATATGAAGCCCGTGTTTTCAGGTGCCATATGCAAGGGGAACTCTGGGATGCTATACAGACGCTAACACCTGACTAAACATTAGCAGCAATCTGGAAGCCTCCAGGCTTGTGAATCACTCTCCTCTGGTCTGCCAGTAGTGATGATTGATGTGTGAAAATTTCAGTGTATAATTTTTTTCTTGCTGAAATCTGTTTCAGTAATTTAAGATGCTTACATTCGTGTTTGTATTTTGCACTGAATTATGTTTAACAAGTGCAAACATGAGCAAATTTGTATGCATATATATTTAGCATCTATGTGGGAATTCGCAAGTGTACAATATGTGAGCATATCGTCCCTGTTGCTACAAACCTTGTATACTGAAGTTATGCATTTATAGAAAAAAAATAAATAAATAATGAAATACTATTTAGATATAGGATGAGCTTTATATGCCTTTAATCCCAAACATCTCTACCAACCCCAAATTCAACCCAATCCAAGTTCAGATCAGTGTATGTTAAGAAATATACAGTACGTTAACTTGCAGTTTCTGAAGCTGGTAACTCTAATGATCCTGTCCTGTGCAACAGAGGAAACTTTTGGTCTTCCTTTCCTGGGGCATTCCTGATGAAAGCCAGTTTCATCATAACGTTTTTGATGATCTGTGTGACTGCACTTAAGCATACGTTTAAAGTTCTTGATTTTTTTTTTTATTGACTGGCCTTAATTTCTTCATCAAATGTATATATATATATATATATTTGCTTTACTTAGCTGAGAATTTCTCGTCATAATATGGATTAGAACATTACTCAAATAGAGCTATTTACTGTATACCTGTAACTCTACCTCTTCACAACTTTATAACTAATGCTCTCAAACACATTAAAAGGCAAGAAATTCAAATAATTAACTCTTGACGAGTTCAGCACAGCTGTTAACTGAAAGCCATTCCAGGTGACTCTACTTCATAAAGCTGACCAAAAAAATCCAGCCAAGATCTAAAATATAAAACATTCTGGTTTGTTTAACCCTTTTACTATATAATTCCATATGTTTGTCTTCATTGTTTGGATAAATTTAGTTTTACTCTCCAAAATGCAGATTATTAATATTTAAAATAATAATAAATAAAAAAAACACAGGACTGTACATTTGCTACTGTAAGGCGTTTTCTGGTGTTGAACTCTATATACATATGTGTGTGTGTGTGTGTGTTTGTGTGTGTAAATGTGCTGAGTGTCCTGCTTTGCACATGTTCTCTTCATAATGGGGCTATTGAGTCTCCACAGCTCACCTCACACTTTCCCAGCGACACCTGCATCACTCTGCAAATTGGCAGGCGAGTGCGCTTTAATATACTGCTCCGAGAGGACTGCGTAAATCACTCTTTCACTGCGCTAATACCCCTACATCACGCCCCAGGAGTGCCAAGGGCAGTCAGCTCCTCTCACGCCCACAGCCTCCCTTAATCACTTTACCATAAAGTCACACGTTTTAAAGCCAGTGCCACAAGCCGCTCAGACAGACCGGAGCAAAGCGCTTGTTTGTCGAGAGTGGACTATCAATCCGGCATGGTGTGAGGATTAACCTTGAAAGACCTACTGGAGGATATAGACCTCAGTTCTGCCCTAGAATGGTAGAAAACTGTATTAGTCTAGTATTTTTCTTAAAAAACTTGTGAACCTCAAACACTGGTTCTCCTATAAAACTGCAAACTAAAACAATGCTGGAAAATGGGCTAATTTCCAAATGCCACAACTGTTACATCGTACTAGAAAGAAGATCTAGTCATATCTGGTCACACAGTAAAATGCTACAACAACTTCTGAAGATCTGAAGAATATGGTGTTGTTGATACTGGAGAGCAGCCCATCACCTGCAAACTCTGCTAGTTATGGGAATATGGATTAGTAAGGGTCTTTAAGTGTCCACAGAAGAGGAGCGCAAACTCAGCATACTCTGAAGTGTAGAGTCAACAGAAATCCTAAAAGCCATCAGGAAGGCTAAAAGCTAAGGCTATCCAACAATAGTCTGATCCCTCAGAAACAAACTGCTACCTCAGCTAAAACAAACTCAAGCTATGCTTCAGTAGTGAAAACACTAGCTTATTTTTGTACCAGTAATTATTGAATAAATGAGATTTAGGAAAGCAAGACCCAGTCCCTGTGGCTTGCTAACAGCACATTACATTGAGCGAAGACAATAAGAAGACAATGTTTTGTTGCAGTTGTATTATAGGCTATAATAATATAAACCTTAAACATAACAGTCTTGATTCACTATATTTACATCACACAAAATTACATAATTCCCTCATACTAGAAAAAAAAAACTTTAGCCAAATTAGGTCAAATGTAAAACGTAGTGATGACTACAAAAGAAAATAATGTTGTTGATACTGAAGAGCAGCTCATCACCTCCAGGCTCTGCTAGTTATGGGAATATGGGTTGCAAAGGAGCTTTTCCTGTGCCAGTGTCCACAGAAGAGGAGCTTCTCCCAACTTTCAACTGTTTGACAAGAACTTTAAAAGCAATCAGGAGAGCTAAGATCTAATGGTAGCCAAAACTAGCTTGTACCATCACTTCTCTTTATAGTCTGATCCTTCAGAAACAAACTGGGCTACCTCAGCCGAAATGAACTGGAGCTAAACTCACTTTTAAAGTGAAAAAGCTAGCTTATTTTTGTACCAGTAAGACTAAGAGGCTAAATGCTAACTGGCTACAATCTTTTTAGATTGCTCATAGCACACCACACTGGCAGGACACAATGAGAGGACAGTAAGACTAGTAAGAATAAGAAATACTTGTGAATAAAGTGTTTCTGTTGTATTGTTGCAACTATGCTAGGCTGCAGAGCTGTAAGCCATCATAGTGCCATAAACCAAGAAATAAAAGTAAAACTTAGCTGTTTAAATTAGCTCTTAGTTTATGGGAAATCAGCACATTTTATTTTTAAGTAAAATATGTGGCAATTAAGCTTGTTAGATGGCATCTAAACATTTCTCAAATCAACGACTATCACATTTACTGCATGGCAAAAGCATTGGGACACCCTGGAAATCAAGGCTAATAAAAAGGTTTTTCATGCTTTTGTTAGTGTAACTATTTCTACTGTCCAATGATGGACAGATGAACTGGAAGGCTTAACCAAGGTAGTCTCTACTAGGTTTTGGAGCATTGCTTTAAGGATTTGATTGCAATCAGCATCAAAACCATTAGGATGTCTGAATAATTATGTATGATCGGCACCCTACCTCATCCTCAACTCTCCGATTCCCTCCCAAAACCCAAAACCACTGGCAGGAGAACTATCATTTCAGAGACCCAGTTTTACTACTCCACAGCTTAGAGATGATCAGGGGTTTGTACCTCTTCTAGCCCAAGCTTAGCATTTAATATGATGCCAATAGGTTCCTATTTCATCGGCAGTGCCTCTCTTCAGAAACTACAGACTGTAAGTGTGCTGTAAGTGTACATTTGCACATATGTGTAAACAAGGGTGCTATTTAAATTAGATAATGCATTTATTAGAATGGGTGTCCACAAACAACTATTGGTCCCCTACATATTTCTTTTGTTTTTGCTTTTTTAATCACACACTTTGAGGATTTCATTTAAGGGAAAAAATCTATTTAAACCAACCTGGCTCTATTTGCCCCTAAACCCAACCTTGGTGGTGATAACTAGTAATGTGGAGGATTTTAGCCCACTCTTCTTTGCAAAATTGAGTTAAATCAGCATTAAATTAGACGGTTTCAAGATAATGCTACAGCATCTTAATCAGACTTTGACTAGGTCACTCCAAAACCTTCATTTACATTTTTTTGCCATTCAGAGGTGGACCTGCTGGTCTGTTTTACCTCATTGTCCGGCTGCAGAACCCAAGTACAGCTGAGCTTGAGGTCACAAACTGATGGGTGGGCATTCTCATTAAGGCTTTTCTGATAAAGAGCAGAGTTCCTGGTTCCATCTATTACAGCAGGTTCTCGAGGTTCTGAAGCAGCAAAACCTGCCAACACCATGTTTTACATTTAGTATGATGTTATTTTTCTGAAATGATATGTTAGTTTTACACCAGATGTTACAGGACACACACTTTCGGCTCATTAGCCCACAGAATATTTTCACATTTTCAGATGTCAGTTGGCAAATCTAAAAGTAGCTTTTGTGTTCTTTTTGTTCAGCCGTATTTTTTGCCTTTTTTTGAACTCTCCCGTGAATACCATTTTTCACCTTTTTGAGATCTTTTATTTGCTTCATGTTGTCAGACAGGCTCTATTTAAGTGATATCTTTATATTAATAATGCCTGGTTGTGACTACTGAAATTTAACTCAGCCTTCCAAAAAAAATTAAGTAAATCACAGTTAACTAATGTGGTGGCAATTACCTTTTCTTATAGGGCCAGGTGGATTTGGATATTATTTTCTTTTTCATTCTTTGCACCCTACAGGGTTTAAATGTGTAGGACTGTATGTGAGGGAACAGAAGGGAAGTAAAGTATGTAAAGTAAAAGTATGGATGTTTAAGAGCTTACGCTTCTGGCAGTCTCTGACAGAAAGGTGGTTTGTGGTTGACCTTCCAGCTACAAGGCCACAGCTCGAAGTGAATTAATGAAAAAGACAACACGTGCTCGGTTTCCGTCCGTAAAGCGAACCTAAAGCAAATACGCACAAATCATTAGCCTGAAGTGCGGGACTGCTGCTGCTACAGAGCGCGCTCTGATATCACTTGTCGAAGAGTGCTGGCCTTCAGGCCGGGCAGGTAAATACACCTGTATATTTATAGTTAAAGGAGGTTAATGTATATAAACACTGTACCTGATCTCAGACATGAAGCTGAAGCGTGCTGAATAACTAACGCTCACGGTATACAGACTTCACAAAGAGCTCACTGTGGCTTCACACACCTCGGGATTGTAGCACTTGCTTGTTTGAGTTGAATTTTAGCGCACATTTGGATGCGCATACACACACACACATACACACACACATGCTCACACTTTCACATATCATAATACTGTAAAAAAAAGTTTTAGTTTTAAAATCAGTGTCTTATTGTAATGGCAGGACAATTTACTTAATTTTGGAAAGAACAGAGAAATTAGATTTTGTTTGTTCGTCAAGATACACAGCATAAAACAACAAAAATATCAGTAATATTATACAATAAGGGAACAATAATAAACAGTATTTACGACATGTCTTACGAATGTCTCAACTAATTATTAATTTACATTAGTTAAGGCATTATTAACCATTAAAACGTTCAATATTTTTTACAACATTCTTAAGCATTAATATTAAGTAATGTTTAATAATAACCATTTAACAATCTTGAAAGTACAGTTAATTGTAGTACCAAGTGGTAACAAAATATCTGCCAATGGAATAAGAAAAATAATATTTAAAGATTCAAAACAATTAAAGTAAGTTAGTGAAATATTAAATAAGCGTGTGCTATTCTTTTAAATAAGAAAAATATCAGATGTATAAATGAGAATTCAACTTGCTAAGATATCATTTTTTGCAGTTTTTTTAAAGACCTGTGCCCGGTTGCATAAAACACCTTAAGTTTTTCCTCTGAGTACGAACTTACAGAAAATTTTCTCTTAACTAAGGTAATTACTTAAGTATGTTGCATAAAATCCCTCACACAATTCACTTAACTAAGAAGAAACAGTAAGAGATTTATTACAGTGACTGAGGTTTTACTGTCTCCATGACAACAACTCAGCCATCAAAATAACTGTACACTGTTAGAGAGCCAGTGTTGCTAATTTAGTTATTTTCTCACCAAATTTAGTGACCACTGGCGTACAAAATCTGTGAAAAAAAAATATTTGAATGTGCATATATAAACACTTCATAGTTTATATGCATTTTTAACTGAACTAAACAATTTTTTATAGTACTTCTATTTGATTAATTGATAACTGTAGGCTGTGTTGCTCATTAATATTAGATAGTTAAGTTAAGGGGAGAGTTTGGGTCTCTAGGGAATAGAGGGAATAAAAAGAATAGACCATCAAACGATTTTATGTGACAATTAAGGAATTTATTAAGGGAAATTCAATACAGGGAACATTTAAGGGTTTATGACGAGTCCCCTTAAGAAAGTCTGGTAAGACTTCCTATGAACCTTGTATTCATAATGCATTATAAATGCATTTATAATGCATTATATGACATGCATAATACATTATAATGACTGTAATAAGCCTGTATAATTGCTCATAAGTACTTACAGCAACATTCATAACACATTATAAACTACAAGTATAAGGGTTTATAAAGAAACGGCGTATAATGTCTTATAATATCTGTTCATAAGAACATTGTACAATGTAGTGTTTGTACAATGTCTTATAGAGCATTATGAGTGCTCTTTACTGGCTTTAAGTGCAATGTGTTTTCGGTAACACTTTCTATGAATGTCATCTTTATTAGACGCTATAACCACATTCATAACATATTATAATGCATTCATAAGGCATTATAAACATGGCTATAAATGTTTATAAAAATGCATAACCCATTAATAGCCATGTTTGTTAAGCATTATGACCTGTGATCATAATACATTATAAGCTGTGCTTACAATATATATATATATATATATATATATATGTTAAAATAGTATATATCTATCATTAATAATCTAGTCCTACAATGAAAGTCTGGCACTTTACTTAGAGCGCACAAAGACCTGTTATAATACATTATAATTGACTATATTTAATATTATATTCAAGACAAGAATAATTTATGAGTGGTTAAAATATATATTTATAGGATTATTGAGGGTGTGTTTATAAGTTGGAAGCTTTTTTAGTCATGATAAAGTCTGCAAGCAGGGACTGAGTTTCTTGGTATTGATGTATTACACGTTATAAACACAGCTATGAATGCATTATAATCACAGTTCATGATGCATAATAAACATTGCTATAATGAATTATGCATTTTTATAAATATGTATAGCCATGTTTATAATGCCTTATGAATGCATTATAATGTGTTATGAGTATGTTTATAGAGTCTTATAGAGATGACATTCAATAAAAGTATTATCATGTTTTCAAAAACCTTTTCAAATGTCAACAAGTAAGGTATAATAGTTACTTGTTTAAAAACATGTTTAAACACACTTCACTTAAAGTCAGTAAAGAGCACTCATAATGCTCTATAAGACATTACAATGACACATAATAAAATTTACTTCACATTTAAAAAGCATACTTCACCTAAAGTCAGTAATGACTGTATATAAAGCTTAATATTGTGTTACACACTTTTATAAAAGGCTAATTTAAGAAATCATAGCTGCATATTATAATGCATTATATCAAAATATACCAAATCTGTGTTATAGTGCATTACAACACAACATTGTACAATGTTCTAATGAACAGATATTATAAGACATTATACGCCATTTCTTTATAAACGCTTATACTTGTAGTTTATAATGTGTTATGAATGTTGCTGTAAGTAGTTATGAGCAATTACACAAGCTTTTAACAGTCATAATAAGGTATTATGCATGTCATATAATGCATTATAAATGCATTCATAAGGCATTATGAATACAGGGTTCATAGGAAGTGTAACTGAAAGTCTCTGGCTGGCTATAATTGTCTGTGCAAAACAGAAAAAGACGACCCTGTCAGAAATCACATCCACACTCAGTTCAGGAGGCTCCACACACATATCCATCCTGCAGGTCAGAGAAATGTTCTTTAGCTTTTCATTGGACATGACAAATATATTAGGACACAATACTGGTTCTTGTACAGTACAGGCCAAAAGTTTGGACACACCTTCTCTTTTTTAATGAGTTTTTTTTATTTTCATGACTATTTACATTGTAGATTCTCACTGAAGGCATCAAAACTATGAATGAACACATGTGAAGTTTTATGTACTTAATAAAAAAGGTAAAATAACTAAAAAAAAAATTATATTCTAGTTTCTTTAAAATAGCCACTCTTTGCTCTGATTACTGCTTTGCACACTCTTGGCATCATTCTCTCAATGAGCTTCATCAAGATGATCACCTGAAATGGTTTTCCAACAGTCTTGAAGGAAGGAGTTCCCAGAGGTGTTTATTAGCACTTGTTGCCCCTTTGCCTTCTTCACTCCAGCTCACCCCAGATCTTCTTTATTGAGTTCAGGTCCGGTGGCTGTGGAGGCCAGGTCATTTTTTATTAAGAACATAAAACTCCACATGTGTTCATTCATAGTTTTGATGCTTTCAGTGAGAATCTACAAGAGTAAGATAGTAAATAGTCATGAAAATAAAGAAAACGCATTGAATGAGAAGGTGTGTCCAAACTTTTGGGCTGTGCTGTACGTATGGGCTTAAAGCAGCTGCTCTAGGGTCAGTGCAGAGTTACTTGTGTCTCTGCTTATTGGATAGTTTTTTTTTTAATTCTTGCCTTTTCACGTAGTAGACTACACTATTCCAACAAATGACACTAGAACAGTGCTGTATGAACACAATTCCAATGAACTATGGTTAATTAAGGATGATTGAGATAAGCTCAAATGGGACAGTTAAGTTAAACAAGGTTTATTCTCTTGCATGAAGGAATAAAACAAGTATTTTTTTAAGCTGTAAAATCTAAAATTCAAATGAACATCTACAGTATTACAGAAATTAATCATTTGTTTGGTAATTCTGTTCCATTTATGGAAAGACAAAAACATCACATATACACCATATGTTTGTATTCTTGAAAATACCTAAAATAAATCCTAGAATAAGCTTGCCCTCTCATTGCTTATTATTATTTACATACTGTAGTTGCCCTCTCCCTTTCATATGCCCTCTCAAGTTCCCCAAACCTGATTTATTTATATTCTCTTTCTACAGGGCAATGAAAGTCAGGAGTGTTTGGAGCATGTTGGTCATCTGAACACTATAGAGCTTGTGTTTGCATGTGCACGTATGGATGTGTGTGTATCTATGTGTGTGTGTGTGTGTGTGTGTGTTCTCCTCAAGCATGTGCTAGTGATTTGACTGTGTGTTCATCAGTCTGAGAGGTTCATATGTTTTGGCTGCCTCGTTCACAGCGCTGCTCATGTCAAACAGAGATCCGCGAGATGATTGGCCGTGATATAAATCTGCGCTGATGAAAAGGAGGCACACCGGCCTCTGGTTGGCTGATCACCATTCTGAGGTTTCACCCCGAGCAGTCTGGATCGCTCCGCTCCAGCTTGAAAGGAGGGTTATCCAGCGAACAGTCCCTCAGGGGGCCGTGCTGGGCCCATTCTAGTTTTTTTTTTAATTGGATCTGGATTGTGTGAGAAAGCTCGTTGCGACACCCGTTCTTGGGTGCGAAGTTTATTCGTGAGGTGTAACGCTGCGCTTTGCCGAAAAAGAGGTGCGGACAGTCCAGCTTCGGGATCGGCCAAAGCAGGTGCAGAATTCCGCGCTGTCCTTGTAATCCCTCTCTGCTCTTTTTTTACGGTGGCCAGATCCAGATTCTGGTTTACCTCAGGAGTTCTTGTGGCTGGAGTCAGATGAGTCTGGATTCCAGGAATGTCATGGTGAAGGGCTTTAATTTGTGGCGGCCGTTACTTCTAGGTTGATGTCCTTCTCTGACTGTCATGGATTTTTCCACTGCAGGTTTTGTTTGGCATCAATCACTTTCCATTGAGTCGGAGGAAAAGGTGCTAATGGCGTAGACAGACAGAAAGACACAGAGACAGACAAGCAGACATATAGAAACATTTGAATGCATGGATAATAACCTATTGTCACTGATGATGAGTTACTGACACTGTCCAAAAATGTGGTTGTAAACGGTTGTATCTTCAGTCTGTCTGCTCTTGTTTTTATCTGGACTTTATATAAAATAGACAAGATTTTCCTAAAATTGAATCTATCAGACATAGCAAATCTGGAGCATAAAATTGGCTTCTTCTGTTTCACACTTGAAGTACAAAGCTAATGCTGCTAAAATGGAAAATAATCCAGTGTCAAATGTAAACTGTTTTTCCTCTGTTAATATTGGCAAATTTTTCAGATTTTCTCCACAGAAGTTAGTCTTCTATACCATAAGAGGTCAGGATTACACCTCTAAATAAAGTCATCAACAGTACTGGATGAAATAAACCATTTGCAGGACTTTTCTTTTCATTAAAACTTGTATTTTTTTAAGGCGGCTTTATCTCCTGAGCAGTATGGGGGTAAAACAGGACTATAGTAGGTTTGATTAATCATGGCAGTAAACAGAGCAAAACTTTTGTACTGTAATTGTATGGAAATGGAAATGGTTTGGTAATAAAATACATAAACTGCACATTTACATTTGAAACATAACACTAACTAGACACACTGTGTATTGAGTGTGAAAATATGCTTTGCCTCTGCATCTTTAGACTTCACTGTTAACTCAATGAATGCAGTGTGAGATGCTTGTTCTGGGTGTAGGCGGTGGGAGTAGTTTAGCTCCATCTCAAGGATTCAAGGGGATTCAAGGAGATTTTATTGTCATTCGCATCACATGTGGTACATGAGGTGGAACGAAATTGTGATCTCACGATCCAGTTTTACACCCAAAGAGCTGTTATTAATAGATATATAGATAAAAAAAGAATACAATAAAAGAAATAGAATATACAAAATAGATAGATCCCAAGAATAAAAAAATAAATAGAGAGTAGAAGGTTCAGCAACATGAAGTCCAGAGTGCAAGTGTGCTATAGCAGCATGATAATTTGTCTCTACAGCACAAATTTCTACAGTTTTTAAATCGGACAACATTGTGAACAATTTTTGATTCATTTTTATAGAACGTGTTTTCCTACTGTCTTTGGTGTGAACAGCCATGTTGATTTGGTTTAGAGTTAAGAGCTGACAAGGCTATCCTGACTTATATAGCTCTATAATCTGAATTCAAATCTAAATTTCAATTCATTTTCTGGCAGCTTAGGTGGGGGAGTCTTTGAGTTTTCTTGGATGCAGGTTAAAAAAAGCTTAAAAACTATTAAAGTTGAAAGCACTAGTTAATTTCAGAGAGATACAAAAAAATAATAAAAGAAAAATGATGTATCCAGACAAAATAGTTTGTTCCTAACTTTGCGTGTACAAAACTGTGTGTGTTTCTTAAACTTTTGGCACAGTGCTGGTGAAATATAGTTAAAACTATATATGGAATTATTACTTTTTTGTAGTTGCCTGATTCAATGTGTTATTTAAATTTTAAATCTTGTTTTAATCTTTTTTTTATCATATTTTCTTCTTTTATTTTTTGTGAGCTCTGCAATAATAATTCTACCACTATGGAAATAAAAACATGATTTAAAAAAACATAGATATTATTATTATTATTATTATTATTATTATTATTATTAATTTATAGAAAACCCTTAAACTTGGAAAAGAGAAAAATGTTCTATATGCAGTTAATGGTTAATGGTGTGTAAATGTAGCAAAACAATCTGGCTGTCAGGTAGTTATAGATAGCATGGTTGCTAGCTAGCATGCTGGCATAAAGCCCAAGCATGCTATCTGTCTAAAGTAGCTGGAGCTGGAGCTTTTTACAAATTACAGATCACATTGCTTTAAAACCTGACTTTTAGAAGCTATTTAGCTTCTATTTTCCTCTGTTTTGCTCTGTTTTACAGCACTACAGCATGTAGAGCTTTAGCTCTTTTCCACAGACTGAAGTTTTTCTGTAATGAAAGGGTCGTTATTTGAAAATTTTGTTCGACCCTGACAGGTTTTTTTTTTTTTTTTTTAAAAGGGTTTTAGGATATACAGTTATACACAGCTGGTCAAAAGTGCAGACAAATTATGGCTTGAGGCTGCTGCTAAGGTTTTTATGTGATATTCAGTACTTTTGAAGCAAATCTCCGACCCTAAACATGCCTTGGCTGATATACTACAGTTGGGGTAAGGGGAAAATTGTGTAAATTTGATTTTTGGCCGAGTCTACGCTTCGAGTGTTCCTACTATACCACCCAGTTTAATGGCACAGCAAGGCTTGGCCTCTCTGCGACTGATCGGCTGAAGACAGCTCCGACACGCAAGCAATGAATCATCCGTGTCGTGTTTTACAGGAGCGGAACTGAAACTGAAGTTTTTATATCCCGCTTTACAGCTTCTGGAGCCCTGTGGAGGCCAATTCGGCAACCCGAGCCCGGCTGGCTCACCTTCTGGAGGGCCGAGGTCCAAACCCGGTGTGCTTGGTGCTCCTATTGCACTGTTTGACTGGACCTTTGAAGCGATGGGGGTGTTATTCAGTGCTTTTGAGTGCGCCATTTCTCTCTGATTTGTTTCACCCTCATCGTTGCTAAAGAACCGCTGTTTACAGAAGCAGGGCCAGACTCCTGGCCTTCCATGTTTTTTAGTCTATGATGGTGCAACATCTTCTCCACAATGGCTCACATTCACACCGTCAAGAAACCGTAGCAGAAACGCCAAGAAAACGACAGACCTCCCCACACGGGCTTTGTTGGTCATGAAAAGACATTTTATTTGGTAGAGACACATTCAGTTGAATAAGCATTCATTTGGTGGCAAACACACATGTGCTAAAGGTCATCCGCTGTGTATACCCTCCATACAACTCCTGAGAAGTTCCAACAAAGATAGCAGAAAATTCGAGAGCAGAAAAAAGGTGAAAGGGGATACAGCACAATGTGCCCCAGCACAACCTTTAGTTAAGCAGCACAAAGCTCGCCTCATTCAGGAACAGTCACTGCAATTCACACCGCTTTTCCGAATGGAGCAGTTCAGTTAGTCATGCCTCGAGGTGGTGGAGGACCTCCGTCTGAGTGTTCAGGGATGTTCCATTAGATGGCAGTGTGTGTCAGCTCTAGCTCCTCATACTCAAACCATCAGAGACATCAGGCAATCAGGAATGATGCTGACCGTGCCAGAGCTCCAGTTTTCCTTCAGAATTACAGGATGCAGAGTGACATTCAGTTCATAGTTGCATAACCACTGCAAGACACATAGCATCATTACCGTGACTGAATTAATTCTCCAGCTCGTTTCAGCTGGAAAACCGTAAAGACTTCATTAAACTCTTTACCATGCACACGACTCAGGTCCTGCGGTTTCACTCGAGTATCTATATCTTGCTTTAATTACAACAAGAGCATTAAGGGAAAATAAGGGATTGGAAATATGTAAGCAGTAGTTTGGCGTCAAATAAGATTTACAGACTTTTTCCTTTCCTTTACTCCAAATGTAGTCAATCAGCCAAGACATGTTTGGTGTCTAAAGTTAGCTTCTTTAGTTTACATCAGTGTGTTTAGCGGCTTATTCATCTCAAACAGACACATTTTTAGACATCGTCATAAATACTGTGTATCATGAAAAATGTTTAGTGTATTGCCCAGCAGGTAAAAAAGAAATATTCCAAGAAGGATTATTTTTTTTTGCTTTAGTAAGTTTGAAAGAGTGTATTAATGGAACTAACAAAATGTAAAAAAAATACCTCTAAATATCTTTAAGTAAAACAAATGAATATTAAAGCAACATATAAAGCTATTCTAAATAATTTATTTTAGCTAATAATAATCTTTTTCAATATAGATTAATTTCCCAGTTTCTCAGTTAACCAACTGGGGTGCATTTCCCAAAATGTTCCTAAGGTTCCTAATGTTCCTAATCTTCCTCAAGAAGATTCTTAAAATTAGGAGCATTTCCCGGAAAAAAAAAACAAAAAACAGACGCGTTGGATCTGCGCTCAGAAAAAGCACATTTATATATATTATTTTTTTTGTTGAAAAAATTCTTCACATCACGTAAACTACATCCACTGGCAACCAAAAAAATATCCATGCTAAAAAATCTACAGCTTATGTTGAGATGATGTGTTTAATTTGCAATTTCAATGTTTTATGGCCATTTTCTTCAAAACAAGCATAGAAAATGCCAGTACTCTGTGTCAATAGCTAGCTAGCTGATTTCCCGTTCCACCTTAAATGGTGCAACAGATGCTAGAGGCGGCAGCATTTAAGGTGGAACAGAATAATGAAATAAAAGCTAAACTCCACATCACAGAGGAATTAAATGTTGGTCAATAATAATTATTGCTGCACCACCTGCTTGCTTTCTGAAGACATACAATGCCCTAAAGATTACTAGTTAAGCAGCAGCTAGGTTGCTGAACTTTAGCGCTCCACTGCTATCATCACATCAGCCCAACAAGTTCCCCTACAGGTTTTTGAAGGTTTTTCCAAATTCTTAGATGGAGGTTCTCACCCTTTTTCTGTCGTAACTCAGTTCCAAGGGAAAGGGTTACACTCAAAACAAGGGGTAGGGGTACAAAAGAGAAATATAATTGGGCCTATCACTTTAGGACAATGATAATTTCCCCAAAACTAGAGTTTAAAATTAAAATAGGATTTTACTGTTCTTGTGTATCCGACATAAAAACCTAAAAGCATTGTGTAACTGCGAAAAGCATTTAAAACTGCTAGCGGAAGGATAAGTTAAAGGAATTCCCATCCCTGCCCTATTTCCTTTTCTTCACATCTTCTAATGGCGTGCAAACCTCAGCGGTCATGCTCTTTCAATCTCTGTCCAAACGTCTTCAAACACCTCCTACAATTCAATTGCTCCACGTGTTAAATGAGGTTGACCATGAGGTTGACCTGCTGATGAAATGACCTGTGGTAATGAATTTGCTTTGGACAGAATCTGGTCCAAGTTGGACATAGATGAACTGGTAGCTCATGGTATGCAGGTGAGACAAATGGCAGGAAAAAAACTTCAAAGTTGGACCGATAGAAGGATTTTGTGTAAAATCTGGATGTCCTCAGGTCATATATGTATGACATCAATTTAACCTACCGTAGTTCTCTCTCTTCTCCACAACATGGGTCAAGTCAGTTCTTTAAGATGTTTAAATTTATTTAAAATCTGCTTTTTTCTTCGATAAATATTGGTGGACGGCAAAAATGCGAAAAAGCCTCGCATTATGGTTCCTTTGATATTTTATTGGATTTTGAGAAAGTGAATGTAGCGAAATGTGGTTCATATTTCAGACAGAAACCACATCCTCTTTGTAAATCAGACCTAATTCAATCATGTCAGAATATGGCCGCATACATTCGGTATAATAAAGCTGAATCAAACAGACAAGACGTTCTCAAACACAACTGTGGTTCTTTTCATCCTCACCATCCTCATAAGGCCGAGTGAAATGCTCAACCGGACTGGACGTAACAGAATGTGAGCTGACTGCTATGTTTATTGATGCAGTTCTGAACATCATGTTCATAATGTAGAGCAGGGTTCACCACAAATACTAATACTAAAACTAGGGCTGGACGATAATGTTCTGTAAAAAAGCTAAATCTCAATATTCATCAAATATGCGAACAATTCCCAGATACGATTAGATTAGATTTCTGTTTCATTCAGTTTTTTAGGGTAGAAGTGTTGGTCCCACTTTATAATAAGTGTACCTAAGTACTGTGTAGTTATACGGTAACAATCCATGTAACTACAGTGGTTAACTACAGTAGTTAATCTGTAACAATGTGTACTTCATCAGTAGTTACACTGTAGTTACATGGATTGTTACCGTATAACTACATAGTACTTAGGGACACTTATTATAAAGTGGGACTGAAGTGTTGATTAAGAATCAAAAAGCATCCCACTCATTCTCAGTCAGAGATCGGTCTTGTGTTGTGGCTGGCCATGGCATGGTATCTGCAGCAGCATGTATACAAGCATTATGCTGTTGGAACAGTGAATTAGAGTATATGTTCAGAAAAAAATAATGCCTTTATTAATGTAATGTCACAAAATTTTCATTTTTTTTTGGTAATGTTCCAAAATAGTAACATATCGCACAATTTTAAGCTATTAAATATGCACTTCTACTACTGCTTCTTTTACATATATGTTTAGTCGAGTCAAAACAGTGCAAGCACATGAGGCCAATATAAAACCTTTAAAGTTTAATTTAGCTATTTAACAAAATATCAAGCAGCTTACTTCAACCCTACAATCAGTAATCACATTATATTTAATAGGAAAAGAGTAAATGTTCCTGACTTTGTAAATATGGAAGCCACTGCCACATGAACACCCATCCTTCTGAATTTTGAATTTAGACAATGTTTCACAATTGTAATTCAGTTCTGGACAAGAAACTGTGTGATTTCAGTAGTGTGTATTCCTTGTTCCTTAGTGCACTCTGCGGGGCAGTGCAGGGTGTAGAGATTGATTTAGGACAAGCCTGTAAATGTTAATATATGATGTGCATTGAGTGAGAAGTGGATGAACTAAGTGTGACAAAATAATTGGCAGCTTTGCCAAATTAAAATCCTCTGGAATACAACGAAGAGGAAGATGGATGATCACAAGCCATCAAACCAAACTGAACTGCTTGAATTTTTGCACCAGGAGTAAAGGCATAAAGTTATCCAAAAGCAGTGTGTAAGACTGGTGGAGGAGAACATGCCAAGATGCATGGAAATTGTGACTAAAATCCAGGGTTATTCCACCAAATATTGATTTCTGAACTCTTAAAACTTTATGAATATGAACTTGTTTTCTTTGCATTATTTGAGGTCTGAAAGCTCTGCATCTTTTTTGTTATTTTAGCCATTTCTCATTTTCTGCAAATAAATGCTCTAAATGACAATATTTTATTTGGAATTTGGGAGAAATGTTGTCCCTTGAGTTCATTGACACCTAGTGCTGTGTCACAATACACAATACCAAATAATGCAAAGGCAAAAATTACAAAATAGGTATTACTGTCTGAACACCAAAGACCAATGTTTTTGGTGTAGTCGTACAGTTTGGCCTTTTTCTGGGTCTGAGAACTAAAACTGAGAACCCCCTTTGGGAAACACAGGTGGCCCAGAAAGCAGAAGGAATTATCTGTCAATCTGAGCGCACTTTGTTCAGTGAATTCACTGTAATGCTGCCAGGCCGGTGTTTACTCCCCCTTAGAGAACAAACTGTTACTCCAGACCTTTCTCTCTTTCTGCTGTCAGGCTACTAAATGCCAATAATAATAGTATTTCTGAAGGATTATTACAGCTGCTTGTTGTTTCTTTGTACTGACCTTGGGTTGACCTTTGTGTGTTGACTTGTTGTGTCTAACCGATGACTACTATGTTTATAAGGTTTTAAGTTGGAAATACCAAAAGAGTAAGCTGCAAATTATATATATTTATTGAGCGGTTTCATTGTGAACATTTGAATTATTTATTATAGCTTATTATAGAGAGTATTGAATTGTTTGCCACAATGCAGACCAGGTATGCATAAAGGCAAAAAAAAAAAAAAAAAAACAATATATGAACTGACAAAATCATCAACTTGCTAATATATAAAAAAAGAAAAGAAAAATGACTACTTGTGGTAAGTAGTCATGCCAGACTGCCATGGTGTGACTTCTTTTGCCTTGGTAGAAAGGACTATGAAATCTAAAGTGCACCATGGTCAGAAACAAGTTCAGCGGTTTGTTGTCACGTGTCACATGATCAAAAGATACAGTATCATGATTTGAGGTGAAATTTCGTACACTGTCAGATCACCTTTGGTCTTCATTACAGACACAATTCTCGTCCACATACTGCTGCAGTCTCGAGAGCTTGCCCTGAAGACACAGGCAAACACCAGACCTATCCTCCCACACATTGAAAAAGTTACTTTATTTCAGTAATTTAGTACATAGTTATATAGATGTATTACACACAGAGCAATCTATTTTAAGCCTTTATTTCTATTACTGTTGATGGGTATTATGATTATGGCTTACAGCCAATGAAAACCCTTCAGTCAGTATTTCAGAAAATTAGAATATTATATAAGACCAATTAGTACTTTTAGCAGTGTGACTGTGAGCAGTGTGCCAAGTCCTGCTGGAAAAAATTGAAATTGAAATTGAAAAAAAGTAGTCATCAGAGATTTTCTGGGAAAACACTGCATTGACTTTAGACTTAAAGGAAAACTCTGGTGTAAAATTTATTTTTGTTGTGGTAAAACATGATAAAAAGTTCTTACCTTTGATTAATAGCACACCTCCGCCCTCCCACAGCGTTCCAAGATCCAGACATTTTAACAGTGTGTCCAAACACCCTTCAGACAGAGTGACACGGGGCATAATTTGCCCTGATAAATCGTTCTTTTTCACCATTATCCAGACTCAAAGTAGCTCCACACCTCCACACGAGGCATTAATAATGTAAAAAGTGCACAAGAAGCTTATTTTAACACTACGTAGTCTACTTAGACTCAGCATAGCGTAGCAGCCGGCGCCAGGAGTATTGGCGGCACTCGGAGCATTATAGGATGTAAACAGTGGTTTTTAAATAAGCTTCTTGTTCACTTTTTAAGTTATTAATGCCTCGTTTTAAATGTTTGGGCTCTCCGGATTCTAGCAAGAGGGTGTGGAGCTACTTTAAGCTGGATAACGGTGGAAAAAGTGATTTATCGGGGCAAACTATGCCCTGTGTCACCCTGTGAAGGGTGTTTGGACAAACTGTTAAGTAATTTTTATCATGTTTAACTACACCAAAAGTCCATTTTACATCGGAGTTCTCCTTTAATATAACGCAGTGGACCAACACCAGCAGACGACCATCAGTAAATTTTACATTTCATTTGTAAATGAAGGGAGCAGAGTCTGGAGGAAGAGTGGAGAGACACACAGTCCAAGCTGCTTGAGGTCTAGAGTGAAGTTTCTATAATCAGTGATGGTTTGTTTGGAGAGACATGTCATCTGCTGGTGTTGATCCACTGTGTTTTATCAAGTCCAAAGTCTTTATGCTTCCCTCTGCTAAGATTTTTTATGGAGATGGGGATTTCATTTTCCAGGAGGACTTGGCACACTGCCCACACTGCTCTAAAGTACCAATTGGTCTTATATAATATTCTAATAATATTCAGATTTTGGGATTTTCATTGTCTGTAAGGCATACACATCAACAATAAAAGAAATAAATGCTTAAAATAGATCACTCTGTGTGTAATACGTCTATATAATATATGACTTCCGCATTTTGAACTGAATTACTGACACAAAGTTACTTTTCAATTATATTCTATTTTTTTTAGATGCACTAGTATTCAAGGTGCATGAGATGGATTATCACAGTAAATCTTATTTTAAATAAATAAAGGTTACGGTTAAACATTTACTCTCGATTATATGAGCTCATGCTTATTGCTAACTCGTAACCCAGGCCTTGTCTTTAGCTTATGACCTCACGGTTGTGGCAGGATTTTAACCTCAGGCATGTCACTGAGGTACTGAGGTTCACGACCCCAGACCTGTCCCTGGTTTATGACTTCAAGACTCTCAGGCCGGGTTATTGGCCTCATGCATGCTGTTCGTGACCTACTGTTGTCCCTGGTTTTATGACCTCACTGTAGTCCTGTAGTGGCTTCTCATAAGCCATGGTTACCGCTGTGAACCTTCTTCTTGTCCACCAGAACATCAGGCTACACCTGGCTGGGGTACAAATCATGTCTTCTGGAGACAAAAATTGATGTAAATCTCCAACAATTGTACTCTTGACCTTCAAGTCCTAGCAGACCTAAAGCCTCGCCTCAGTTCTAACGAGAGCAGTTTTCCTCCCTTTGAATCCTTGTTATCCTACGTTCTCTTTCGTTCCACTCGGAGCTTTGAAATCGCTGGCACTTTGACACAGTGCATGTTCTCACCACCAAGAGCAAGAATGCGATGAAACATGGGTCCTCAGATGTTTTGGTACTCGTGTAACCTATACCTAAATTGCGCCGGATTGCTTCCAGAACATTCCTCTTATTCTGCTCCTGTGAGCAGCAGCCTATATGTAAAAACCACACATTTCTCAAGCATACATATATATATATATATATATATATATATATATATATATATATATATATATATATATATATATATATATATATATATATATATATTATATATACATCTGAAAGGAACCTATACCCAGGCTTCTTTGTGGCAGACTGCTCTCAGAAATGTGATAATTTTGTAAATTGTGCTTGTGTAAGTAAGCAATACCTTAACTGCAGCCTGGACCAATTCCAGCATGAGGGCGTAATGAAACGCAGATCACGCGCTCCAACGAAGAAACAAGCAAAAGCACGACGTCTCGCTCGCGTAATCAAAGCTGACGACAAGTGACAGGCTGCCATTAGCCTACGATCAGGCCAATGAATGCTCGGCTCCCGAGCAGGGCCAAAAGCCACCGTGGCAGGGCCCCTTCACCCGTCATGGAAGCCATTATCTGCCCTGGCTGGCCCTGACAGGGGGAAAAGGCCAGGGGTCAACTCGACCATTAGCGGCCTCATTACAGAGCTTCACTTCACATTTCCAATGGAGTTCAGTGTGGGATAGCCACAGCTTTCAAGCTTGGATATCTACCACTCACACACACACTCACACACACACACATATATACATATACACTCACATACATTAGTGCCTAGTCACCCTGCAGGGTGAAAGAGAACTAAGATAAGTGAGACAATAAACCTACCACAGCTGGACAGACTGAGAGAAAATCTTTTGTCATGCTGGGAGGTTAATCCTATTACTGTGATAAATAATAAAGTTCTGCCTTAATGTAATTTTCAAAACAGGATAATAAAGGTTGTATGTCTTGACATAAAGAAGGTTAAAGAGAGTATATAGTATATAAATAGGCTTGTGCTTTTTTTCAGAAACCTGTATAGAGCTGTTTTATGTGATTTATATATTTTACACTGAAAACTGTAATGTTTTAACTGAAATATAAGGAGGTTGTTTTTGTTGCATGTTACTCTTGTTTTAAATTAGTTTTATACTAGTTTAATTGTGCTTGCACAGTTTTGAAATAAGAAATAGTAATTAGCCAAATTGATAGTCCTAAATTTAAACCTACGAATAAAAAAAAACGAATAAATTCTTCTTTTTTTCAGTTGTTATAAATTTGATGAAAACGTATTTAAGATGATATATTTTTAACCATGTCGCTAAGCCCTGTGTACAAGCAAACTCGTTGTACCTTTGGAAAAAGAAAAAAACTCACCAAAACAAATGTTGGTACTACTTCAGTAAGATATTAGAGGTAGACTACTTTTCTTTAATATTTAAAGTGTTTATGTAGAGTATCCAACAAAAATGAGTACACTTCTCACATTTTGCCACATACTTTAATATTATTTTATTATATCTACACTATATCTACATATTATATCAAGTATAGAAGTAAAGAAAATAATAATATCTATAACTATAACTATAACTATAGCAGTATACCTTTACTGTTTTTTGAAAATAACTCAACACGCAGCAATTAATGTCTAAACAGCTGGCAACACAAGTGAGTTATTTAAGTAGTTTTGGGAGCATTTTGGGAGTTTTAAGGCCCGAACTCGTGAAACTTAATTCATGAGCATTTGTGTGTGAGCAGAAAAAAAACAAAACATTTGGAATCTACCCTTTTTATATAACTTAAATATGTTGTATTCAAATCTGATACATACTGTGGTGTAAAAAGGTTTGGGCACCCCTGATAATTTTCATGGTTTTTCTCTTTCTAAATCATTGGCTGTTCGGGTCAGCAATTTCAGTTAAATATATCATATAGCAGATGAACACAGGGATATTTGAGAAGTGAAATGAAGCTTATAGGATTTATAGAACGTGTGCAAGAATTCTTTATACAAAATTAGGCAGGTACATAAATTTGGGCACCCTTGTTGTTTTATTGATTTAAATACCTTTAGCACTCATTTTTTAAAATAAAAAAAATGTTTGATAAGCTCATTGACCCTTGACCTACATACACAGGTGAATCCAATTATGAGAAAAGGTTAAGGAGCCAACTGCAAGTTTTTCTGTTATTTGCATCTTCTCTGAAGAGTGGCATCCTGGGAGCCTCAAAACAAAACTCTCAAATGACCTGAAAACAAAGATTGTTCAACATCATGGTTCAGGGGGGATATAAAAAGCTATCACAGAGATTTTAGCTGTCAGTTTCCACTGTGAGGAACAGAGTGAGGAAATGGAAGACAACAGGAACAGTTCTAGTTAAGACCTGAAGTGAAGTGGCAGAACAAGAAAAATCTCATGCTTGTGACATGCTTGTCCAGTTCATCACCTTTAGCTTTAGCGTCCTCTGCAAGTCAGTTGTCATGTTGGAGATGTGTTTGGGGTCGTTATTATTAGGGGTGTGTTTAAAAAATCTCATTTCATTTGAATGATCCGATATCGATTTATATAAACCTGAGATTGATTCTAAGAATTAGGCCGTTTTCCCTGTATACAGTTTTAACATCTCTCTTTTTAAGTAACTGTCTTCTGTATTTTCACTCTCTAATACGTTAAACACTGTTTTAAGTTGTTTTCCAGTGTTGTTTTTGCCTGTACTTGATTTAATGTAAGACCTGATTGGGTGAATCCACCGTTAGCTTAGCAGGTTAGCCCTAAACCCCCTTTAGCCGGATTTCTGAGTACCAAACTCGGCTGGTTAAACTGGTTTAACTTTTAGATGGAAAAACTGTACATTACCCTGTATCTGAGTGATTTATTGTATAAATAGTGGAATTATGATTATGTTCTTTATGAAGTGCTGTTTATTTTGTCCCCAGAAATGAAAGTGATTACTCGTCTGGGGAGGCTCTTATGACGGCTCTTATAATCTCTCATAACATTAATACTTTGGCTTGTTGTGTTTTTATTACCACTTTATTATCACTTTGCTTACTGTAGTATCTTAACTCTTGTGTTAAGTCTATATATTATAAACACTAATATTTTAATAATGGAAGTGTTTCTTTTATAATTACAACATTACATATTTAAACTACAATTTTTATTGTAACTAAAATTTCCCTAAATTAATTGATTTTGAATCAAATTGGGACCTTGTGAATCAGAATCGAATCAAACTGGGAAATCTGGCCATACCAACCCCTAGTAATTGTGGTGGAAAACTGCTATGCGGCATAGTTACTGCCGGTTGGGGATTATGCTTATTAGACATTATACAACAGTTTTGACCTCACAATCTGATTGGTTGAGAAGTGTTCTAGTCGTGCTGATATATGTGATAACATCACGGCCTTCTCACACTAAACTTGTGTCACTCTGCCGACGCGTTGCCGAGTAACGGCGTATACACACAGGACACCCGCAGCAGCGTTAGCTTAGCACAGGCTAGCGCTCAGCCGCGGCACGCTTGCCCGCAGCCCGCAGCGCTGGCTTATCTTTCGTGGAAAAAAGGAAAAGAAAATCACTCGGTTACTGCTGTCTGACAGCCAGAACGCTAACCAGCCAGGCTAGGCTAAACTAAGTTAATGCTGAGCTAAAGCAAGCTACGCTAATCAACCACAGTCCAGCCAGCTAGCTAAAACCAACATCACCCAGCAAAACAAACAGAAATGCTCAAAAAATGTGCAGCTTTCATCTGAAGACGACTCCACAGAGCAGGAGAGGAGAGTATCAGCGTTATTTCACACTCCTAACGTTACCGTCTTCACTTATTCCCAATTTTGATATCAAGCTAACTTTCGTGGTGTTAGTCTGTATGAACCATGCACTTTTTTGTAGTTAAGTTTCAGTTCTGTTACCGTTTTTGTGGAACTACTTTTTGGCGGAAGGCACAGTCCATATTAAAGCATATTCAAACTGAATTTCTTAAAGTTCTTTAATTTATTTTCTTTATTTCGTAGATCATCACAGCCGTGATGTTATTCGTGATAACACACTCCCTCTCGTGTTATATTGCTTTAATTCAACAGTTTTTTTTTTTTTACAAAATGAATAAAGAAAATAAATTAAAGAACTTTAAGATGTTATTCGTTGCTTAATTAATGTTCTGTGTGTTGAGTTATTTTAAGGGCACAGCAAATGTACACTGTTATACAAGCTGTACACTGACTACTTTAGTACTTTTTGTACTTTACATACTAAGGAGTGTATTCACTTTTGTGGGATACTGTATATTTAATTTTCTGTTCTATATTTTTTTCTATAAAAATATATAATAAAACATTTGCAGAAATATATTTACTTAGATAGGACCCTGCACTATCCTTACTTACTCTTCTAATTTGAATTCTATAATCTACTACAGACCCCACCGCTGCTCTCTGTCTGGTCTGTGCAGACTGGAAGTGGCTAAGAATAGCCCTGCCTCAGAAAATACTGATAATAATCTCACTGAGCGCAATAAACTCCTTCTCTCACTTACAGGCTTAAAATCTCTTATTAACTGATCCACACTCAGCCCCAACGGGGACCGGAGGGGCTTATGTGCGTTAATAGAGGACTTTGACACAATAAGCCTCAGACAAAACACCACAGAGTGTGCCGGCTATGTGGTTATGGGTGGCTAGCGGGGCAGACGTGGGGTTAAATACAGCACTGTGGCTTTTGTGGAGTCTCTGATCCTGTCCGTGGCTCTCGGGGGCTTTGGGTTCTCCACATAATGCTACACAAACACAAACAAGCAGCCAGCCCCAGGCCAGCTGTCTCAGCCGCTGTTTGTGTAGGAAGGTGAGACAGGTAAGGCCCTACATGAGAGAGTGACGAATTCCAGCAGATCAAAGAGGTTGATTTGGATCACATGACAGCTGTGTTCCAGTTGTAAACACTTTTCCTAGTCTTTTTTTATGAGAAAATATAATAGGCTAGCGTAGTATAATTAACTTTGAATGCACAGGTGAGTGACAACATGTGTGAATAGGGCTGTGTCCCAATTGCAAATTATGCTGACTATAGAGGAAATTACAGCCAGACATGAACACAAAGCTGTGTTCCAATCGTAAACGTAACAGTAATCCTTTCTGCTTTTGAGTGTATAGTACACTTATTGCAAAATATATAAGTCAGTTACAGCCAGACATGAAAATGGGTTTATCCCAATTGTAAACTAAACAATACTTCTAACTGTTTTTTTATTTTTTATTTTTTAATTTAATTTTTTTTCCTATGTTCTCCCCAATTTACACAGCCAATTACCCAACCCACTCACTAGGACTCCCCTTATCACTAGTAATGCCCCAACACACCAGGAGGGTGCAGACTAACACATGCCTTGTCCGAGCAGCCAGCGCGCTTGGAGGAAAGTGCAACGGCTCGGTTCTGGTACATCAGCTCACAGACACCCTGTGCTGTGGACATCACCCTAGGAGTGATGTGGGGAGAGAGCACCATCTACCCACCCGGAGGGAGCAGGGTCAATTTTTCTCCCTCTGAGCGCCGGCAGCTTGATGGCAAAGCTGCATGAGCGGGGGTTTGAACCTGCGACCTCCCGCTCATAGTGGCAGCGCTTAAGACAGCTGGACTGTTTTCAAGGTTCCTAGTATATTGAAACCTTAGTGAGTTTTTGAGTCAGTGAAAGCTAGGCTGTATCCCAATTGTACAATAAATTGGCTATATAGGTAAATTATAGCCAGATAATAAAACATAGCTGTGTACCAACTGTACAGTATGTTGGCTGTACAGGTGTTATACAGCCAGACATAAAATCAAAACGGTGTCTCAATTGTACTCCAAATATTAATTCTAATTAAAATGTGTATGGATATATAGTACAAATATAGTCAGTTGGTCAGTTACAGCAAGCCATGAAAGTATACTACATGGATTTGTCTTTTGAGTACGCTAGTTGATTTTGTGTCATTTGAGTACAATTAGTCTTCTTGGTAATTTGAGTAAAGTTGGTATTGTTGGTCTAATTGGTCTTAAGTCTTTTAAGTTGGCCTAGAATCTTTGGAGTACATTAGTTGGCCTTGAGTCCTTTGAGTTTGCTAGTTGGCCTTAAGTCTTTTAAGTACACTAAATGGTCTTGAGTCTTTTGGGCACACTAGCTGAGTCTTATAAGTACACTAATTTGCCATTATCTTTTTGAGTATCCCAGCTGGCCTTCAGTCTTTTGCGTACACAAGGTGAATTTGAATCATTTGAGTATGCTAGCTAGCCTTGGGCCTTTTAATTACACCAGCTGGCCTTGCATCTTTTGAGTACACTAGATGATCTTGAGTCTTTTGAGTATGTTATCTGGACGTGACACTTTGGAGTACAGCAGCTGTCCCTAAATCATTTGAGAACACTAGTTGACCTTGAGTCTTTGGAGTATACTAGTTGGCCTTATGTCTTTTGAGTATCTTAGCTGGCCTTGAGTCTTTTGAGTATGTTAGCTGGCCTTGAGTCTTTTGAGTATGTTAGCTGGGGTTGAGTCTTTTGAGTATGTTAGCTGGGGTTGAGTCTTTTGAGTATGTTAGCTGGCCTTGAGTCTTTTGAGTATGTTAGTTGGCCTTGAGTCTTTTGAGTATGTTAGTTGGCTTTGAGTTGTTTGAGTATGTTAGTTGGCCTTGAGTCTTTTGAGTATGTTAGCTGGTCTTGAGTCTTTTGAGTATGTTAGCTGGTCTTGAGTCTTTTGAGTATGTTAGTTGGCCTTGAGTCTTTTGAGTATGTTAGCTGGCCTTGAGTCTTTTAAGTATGTTAGTTGGCTTTGAGCCTTTTGAGTATGTTAGTTGGTCTTGAGTTGTTTGAGTATGTTAGTTGGCCTTGAGTCTTTTGAGTAAGTTAGCTGGCCTTGAGTCTTTTGAGTATGTTTGCTGGCCTTGAGTCTTTTGAGTATGTTAGCAGTCCTTGAGTCTTTTGAGTATGTTATCTGGGGATTAGCCTTTTGAGTATGTTAGTTGGCTTTGCTTTGAGTCTTTTGAGTATGTTTGCTGGTCTTGTCTTTTGAGTATGTTTGCTGGTCTTGAGTCTTTTGAGTATTTTTACTGGTCTTGAGTCTTTTGAGTATGTTAGCTGGCCTTGAGTCTTTTGAGTATGTTTGCTCGTCTTGAGTCTTTTGAGTACACTAGCTGGCCTTGAGTCTTTTGAGTATGCTAGCTGGTCTTGAGTTTTTGAGTATGTTCGCTGGCATTGAGTCTTTTGAGTACACTAGCTGGCCTTGAGTCTTTTGAGTATGTTAGTTGGCCTTGAGTCTTTTGAGTATGTTAGTTGGCTTTGAGTCTTTTGAGTATGTTCGCTGGCCTTGAGTCTTTTGAGTATGTTAGTTGTCTTTGAGTCTTTTGAGTATGTTAGTTGGCTTTGAGTCTTTTGAGTATGCTAGCTGGTCTTGAGTCTTTTGAGTATGTTAGTTGGCCTTGAGTCTTTTGAGTATGTTAGCTGGTCTTGAGTCTTTTGAGTATGTTAGTTGGCTTTGAGTCTTTTGAGTATGTTAGTTGGTCTTGAGTTGTTTGAGTATGTTAGTTGGCCTTGAGTCTTTTGAGTATGTTAGTTGGCTTTGAGTCTTTTGAGTATGTTAGTTGGTCTTGAGTTGTTTGAGTATGTTAGTTGGCCTTGAGTCTTTTGAGTAAGTTAGCTGGCCTTGAGTCTTTTGAGTATGTTAGTTGGCTTTGAGTCTTTTGAGTATGTTAGTTGGTCTTGAGTTGTTAGAGTATGTTAGTTGGCCTTGAGTCTTTTGAGTAAGTTAGCTGGCCTTGAGTCTTTTGAGTATGTTAGTTGGCCTTGAGTCTTTTGAGTAAGTTAGCTGGCCTTGAGTCTTTTGAGTATGTTAGCTGGCCTTGAGTCTTTTGAGTAAGTTAGCTGGCCTTGAGTCATTTAAGTATGTTAGCTGGCCTTGAGTCTTTTGAGTATGTTAGCTGGCCTTGAGTCTTTTGAGTATGTTAGCTGGCCTTGAGTCATTTAAGTATGTTAGCTGGCCTTGAGTCATTTGATTATGTTAGCTGGCCTTGAGTCTTTCGAGTATGTTAGCAGTCCTTGAGTCTTTTGAGTATGTTTGCTGGCCTTGAGTCTTTTGAGTATGTTAGCAGTCCTTGAGTCTTTTGAGTATGTTATCTGGGGATTAGCCTTTTGAGTATGTTAGTTGGCTTTGCTTTGAGTCTTTTGAGTATGTTTGCTGGTCTTGTCTTTTGAGTATGTTTGCTGGTCTTGAGTCTTTTGAGTATTTTTACTGGTCTTGAGTCTTTTGAGTATGTTAGCTGGCCTTGAGTCTTTTGAGTATGTTTGCTCGTCTTGAGTCTTTTGAGTACACTAGCTGGCCTTGAGTCTTTTGAGTATGCTAGCTGGCATTGAGTCTTTTGAGTACACTAGCTGGCCTTGAGTCTTTTGAGTATGTTAGTTGGCCTTGAGTCTTTTGAGTATGTTAGTTGGCTTTGAGTCTTTTGAGTATGTTCGCTGGCCTTGAGTCTTTTGAGTATGTTAGTTGGCTTTGAGTCTTTTGAGTATGTTAGTTGGCCTTGAGTCTTTTGAGTATGTTTGCTGGCCTTGAGTCTTTTGAGTATGTTCGCTGGCCTTGAGTCTTTTGAGTATGTTAGCTGGCCTTGAGTCTTTTAAGTATGTTAGCTGACTATGAGTCCTTTAAGTATGCCAGCTACATGATGAATCTTAGTCTGATCACATTCTTTTACTAGATGGACATTTTCCCACTCTTTAGTCACATCATTCATTTTTCTCACCCTGTGGGGCAGATGTATAGATGAATTGTGTATGTGTGTCTGTGTTGTGTGAGTTCTCCCCTTTGGCTTTTTAAATGGGGGTGGGAGGGGTCATTGTGTCTGTGCTTAGAGTGTCACAGTCAATAAAAGTTCATTATGGCTGACAGTGGGGTTAGAGGGGATAAAAGGGTCAGGGGGGAAATAGCACACACACAGACACACAATCCCAAGTTTGTTCCTGCTGTGTGTACACTGAGATACTTTCACACACATGTTCAAACATACGGCTGGCACATGCAGTAAATCTCTGATAAAATAGTAAAAAAATACAATACAAATACAAAGTTAAATAAAATTTATTAAACTTGCATAGATAAATTATACAACAGTTTGAATAGCAATATTCAAATAGACCACTAGAACTGTCTCAATCAGATGAAAAGCATCTAAAGGGCCTTACATTTTCTTGTCTTTTATTTATTTCCATTAATGTCTATTCATGGGTTTGCGCACCAAATACTTGAACACTTCCTTTAAATCTTGTATTAATCATACAATATGAATTATTTTATAATAAATAAGTTGCAGTTTTTTTTCTGCATTTGTGTTCGAACATCTGTTTAGTTCTTATTAAATTGTTTAACTTTGTATCATATGTAAATGAAAAAAAATGAAATAGCTACCGCTGTGGACACTGATAATAAAGTAGCTGGCTATGCTAACCCACCATTTCAACAGCTATTTATATACCTTATTTACAGCTATTCACAGAATAGCTAATCAGCTTTTATACACAACAAAAAGATAGGCTGCTGTGTGGAGCTAATATTAGCTCTCTAACTAGTTAGCTAACTTTAGCTAACGCACTTAAGTCAATGCTCCTTATAATCTGGTGCGCCTTATGTATGAATTGTACTAGTCAGGTTATAAGGAGCAGTAAAACCACTGGAAGTACAGATTTATAAAGGAGTTTCAGGGAAGTTTCTGCAGGCTGAAGCAGCATTAGCATTAGCTGCTAACCGCAGCAATAGCTCTTTCCCAATTCATAGTATATCACCTCTATGAAGCCTTCTTGTTTTCTGTGTTAAAACAAGCTACGTGGGACGAACCACTAGCTCATATGTCCCTGGCTTGCTGGAACACTCAGGGTTCCTCAGTGTAGCGCTGTTGCTAACCTGCTGCTAAACGCGCTGTTGAAAATATTGGTAATCTAAACTTACTGTAAATAAACAGCAGTGCTTTACTCACCCAAATAACAGTTTTCAGGAGAAAAAAACATCCAGCACTCCTTTGACTTTAAAAGAAAATGTTTTGTAAGATTTGCAGTTTCGTTTACTTTGGCGCCCCCAGTGTGAGACCTGCTTAATTAGAAGGGGAAAAATGGTGACACCCTTGATCCTTACTTTTGTCACTTAAAATGCACCTTATAATCCAGTGCATTAAAATAGACCATAAAATAGAAGTTCATTGATAGTGAGACTTATAATAATATATATTATTATTATATCCGCTGCCTTTCAGAGACAAGGAGCCATGTGTTGTTGAAGAAGCTGAATTTAACACATTCACACAAACGTCTATACATCTGCTCTTACCATTCTGTGGAGGGAAACTCTGTTCTGAAGCTCCAGTGAACAGACTGAGAAGCGGTGATGTCAGTCTGTGGGTGAATTTGTTAGCTTTAAAGCTCATCTATGTTGGAGAATGTAGGAGAATGGGGTGTGTGTAGCGGTTAACCCTCACAGAACAACCGCTTTATCGGAGCTTCAGAATCTTTAGAGTCATTTCTCTGGAGTTGCATGTTAAATTTAGACAAATCAGGAATAGGCACAGCTCGTCTTCTGTGGAAAGTGGTGGATATAAGTCAAATGAAACTACTCAAACCCAAATAATTTTGTGTTGTGTTCAAAAACACTGTTGTTAAAGCTAAATTATCCTCAGCTTTTCATTACTATGACCCTATAACTAATATTATATATTATACACTGCCTGGCCAAAAAGAAAGATGCAGTTGGTCTGCAGGTCTAGGTTCAGCAACAGTATGTGCTGAAAGAATGAGGTCAGCTGACTACGTGAATATACTGAATATAGAGCAGGTTATTCCATTAATGGATTTTTTCTTCCCTGATGAACATTGGCACATTTCAATATGACAATGTCAGGATTCATGGAGCTGGAATTGTGAAAGAGTTAAGGGTTCAGGGAGCATGAGATCATCATTTTCACACATGGATTGCGAGAGTTCACCACAGAGTCCAGACCTTAACCTCATTGAGAATCTTTGGGATGTGCTGGATGGAGAAGACTTTGTGCAGTGGTCAGACTCTACCATCATTAATGCTGCAAGATCTTGGTAAAATTGAATTCATGCAACACTGGATTGAAATAAATCTTGTGACATTGCCAAAGCTTATCGAAACAATCCCACAGTGAATGTGTGCTGCAATCAAAACCAAAGACGGTCCAATTACATATTAGAGTATGTGACCCATTTTTTGGGTGGCGACTACTTATTCTGTATGTTTTTAATTACAGTGGATTTAACCAGACATTCTAACATGTACTAAACAAACATGGCCACCCCTTGTCATCACAAAGAATAAGATGGATAGGGTAACACTTTACATTAAGTGTCGTCTAACTAACATGAATAATACATGAGGTAATACATTAACAATGCTTAGGTAATGTTAATTAAACACGCAACTACAGCATTAATTAATGTTATTTTCTCATGAAATGTAGATTAACTAATGTTAGAAGTAAAGCATTTGTTAAAATGAACAATAAATCATACACTTCATTAATAATGTTAACTAATGTAAACAAGTAACAACTGCTCTTCTTGTCATTTGCTTATATGCTGCAGCTATGCATACAGTAATTGTTAAATAATTATTAATTAAATATTAGTTATAAATAAAATTGACTGTGATAACACTTATGCAGTGGTAGCCAGTTTTTGATTTTCTTTATTAATGTCAGTTAACTTATATAATATTATATATTTTGTATTTTTACTTCTATTTGCAATACATCTCTACATGGATTAGAATTATTTCAATTTCTCTTTACATCAGGTATATTGATTTTACTGAACAGAGCAGTGTAAGTCTTTAGTAATGTTTAACAGATGTTAATAATGCTTAACAAAGGCATTATTGGTTAATCATGGTTTATATTTAAACTTTCTACATGTAAGTTGAATTCCAACAAAAATGTCAGTGCACACTCATATATACACTCAACATATATATGATGAAATGAAGCATCAGCACCATCCAGACTAATTTAATTTACTTAATAAATATGTAACGATAAGTGTATGCATAGCTGCAGTACATAAGCAAGAAGATTAACTAACGCAGTTGTTACTTGTGTACCTAACATTAGTAAAGTATATGACAATAAACTTTATGATTTATTGTTCATCTTAACAAATGATTCACTTGTAATGTGAAAGTAACATTAATTAATGCTGTAGATCCGTGTTTAATTAAGTCAAGTCAAGTCAAGTCAAGTAGTTTTATTGTCAATACTACATATGTACAGGACATACAGAGAATCGAAATTACATTACTCTCCTTCCCAATTTTACAGAAAGAACAGATAATAGATATAATAAAAGAAAGAATGGTAGACACTATGGGTACAATACAGCAGGGAAACAAATAGACATACATGAGACAGAAACAAGGTGCAGTAGTGGTGGGGGAGATATAGATATATAAATATAAGTAAAAAAGAAATAGATACATAATATAAAAGAGTGGGAGACACTATATGTACAATACAACAAGACACAATAAACATACGTAAGACGGAAGATAATAGTGCAATATTGATGGTGATTGAGATGGAATGACAGTATAAATAGTAGTATAACAGTAGTGCAAATGTGGTATATAGCTTAAGGCTTAACATTACCTAAGCATCGTTAATGTATTACCTCATGTCTTATTAATGGTAACTAATGCATTAATTCATGTTAGTTAGTCAACACTTAATGTAAAGTGTTACCGTGGATACTCTGAAATGTTTCTTGTAAAGACAGCATGAACAATTATGGGTGTTTTGACTGGAGATAAATGGCTGGTGTTTAGTCTCTTCCACAGTACTGAACATGAGACAAAACATATTAGATTGAAAACGTTTGGTACCACTTTAAAATAAGACTACCTTTATAAAGGGTTTATAAATGGTTTACAATTAGTTTATTAATGGTTACTAATTAGGCTGTAAATGCCATAAAAATCATTAATAATCAGTTATAACACAAACGTAGAAATTTACGTAGACCTCTTTCTTTGCCAAACAGTGAATGCCAACAGTCATTTATACTGTTGCCTTTTCTACATATGTAGAATAACTGATTATTAATGATTTTTTAAGGCATTTACAATCTAATTAGTAACCATTAATAAACTAATTTTAAACCATTTATAAACCCTTTATAAAGGTAGTCTTATTTTAAAGTGGTACCAAACTTTTTGTCTATAATACAATGAAACAGTGGTAGTTTTACAGCATTCATTTTCTTGTAGAGAAAAAACTGCTTAGCTATAAGCTCAGAGTTCCATATCTAGGCCTATAGGTTATAGATGAACTTTACTGATCCTTAGAAAGCCCCACTTTCAGGTGCATTCCGCCCCTCACTAGAATGCCCTTGTCGCTGCCCTCTCAACATGCAACCCCAGTTCAGTCACTGCCTTGGCGTAAGGTCAAGTGTGTGTGTATGTGTGTTTGTGTAAAGTTAGCTGAGGTTATGACAACCCCCTACCAACATGAAACACGTCGAGATTAAGCGAGCTGCCCAATCCTCAGAGCAATTGGCCTGGGCCTTAATGTGACCTCCATCAGGTAGTGTTTGCATCTGCGGGGAGCGTGTAATTGCAGGGGTTGCAGCTGATTACCCGCACGGCAGAGTGGCCTTAGTGAGGCAGAAAACGAGCTGTGATTTAATTAGAGTCGCGTTCTCGAGCGCAAAGCACCGCCACACTCTATTAAACAGCTTTACTTTATCCAACCTGCTGTACTGCCCTGTCACTCAGCTTCAGTCATAACATCCTCCTGACCCCACGCTCACCCCCCACTGTACCCCAGACACCCCACCCAGAGAGAGAGAGACGGAGAGAAAGGTGAGGTCGAGGAGCAAAAATAAAGAAGTTGACCTCAGAGTGACTGCTGCATTGGTGCAGTCTTCATCTTTATCATGGATCTTTATGTAAAATATTGTTTAATGTATTAAATTAATTTATTATATAATTACGTTTAAATACTATTAAACCACACTATATTTAGTGCAAATAATGTTTTACAAAACAGGAAAATTAATATGTTATTGCTATGTTGTTCTATGTTGCTGCTCTAGGGTTAATAGGGATTGTTATAGTTTCTAGGTGGTTGACATGGTGATGTAATGTGGTTGATATGGTTTCCTAAGTGATACCTATGGAAAGGTGGTTGCTTTATTGTTTCAAAGTGGCTGCTGTGGTGTTGAATAGTAGTCTATGCATAGTAGTTGCTATAAGGATGTTGTAAGATGTTTGCTATGGTGTCTCAGGTGGTTGCTCAGGGATTGCCAACTGGTTGCTTTAGTAGCCCATTTTCTTGCTTAATTGATTGTTTGTGTGTAACAAGTTGTAACAGTCTCTACCCAACCTGGCCACCACAGGTATCATGCTCCAGATTACTAACCAGTAGCCCACACCTGAGAACAATTGCCTCATTAGTTCCTCTACTAATGCTGCCTTCAATTCCACCTCAGAACCTCGTACTTATGACTTTTGAACATTATAGTCTCTATCTTACTGCGCAAGGAGCGCTGTGATGCTTATTGCTATCTTATAACCCTGCCAAGAGTCTACAGCTCTGGAAAAAATTAAGAGACCATTTCAGTTTCTGAATCAGTTTCTGAATCACTTTCCTTGATTTTGCTTTTTGTAGGTACATGTTTGAGTAGTCTCCCAAATTCCAAATAAATTGTCATTTAGAGCATTTATTTGGAGAAAATGAGAAATGGCTGAAATGAAAAAAGATGCAGAGCTTTCAAACCTCAACAAACAAGTTCATATTCATAAAGTTTTAAGAGTTCAGAAATCAATATTTGGTGGAATAACCACGTTTTTTATCCCAGTTTTCATGATTCTTACCATGTTCTCCTCTACCAGTCTTACACACTGCTTTTGGATAACTTTATGCCTTTCCTGGTGCAAAAAATCAAGCAGTGATCATCCATCTTCCTCTTCATTATATTCCAGAGGTTTTCAATTTAGTAAAATCAAAGAAGCTCATCATTTTTAAGTGGTCTCTTATTTGTATGTATTTTCATGCCTTCCTCTTGCATACCTACACAGGTGGCCTTGGTGGTCTGGAAGTAAGGTGTGTTCAGGTAAATATCTGGCGTATTACTATCTTGGCAACAGAAAATACAGGTGTGCCAACTGACTGAAATCAACCTAGACAGGCGCTAATAGTCAGTCGTTCTTCGCTATCTTGGCACAGCATGGGCTTGTCGTGCACACATGGACAAACAGTAGTGCACAAACTATCTAGTAAATGAATCGAAAGCATGTACATACCGGATTTTTTTTGCTTGGTTAGTTGATTGGTTGTGTGTAACAAGCTGTAACACATACACTTCCCAACCTGGCCACCACAGGTATCACGCTCTATATTACTAACCATTAGCCCACACCTGAGAACAATTGCCTCATTAGTTCCTCTACTAATACTGCTTTCAATTCCACCTCAGAACCTCGTACTTATGACTTTTAAACTACAGGGCAATGTAAAAAAATTATAATCTTACTGAGCATTATAGGCTCTATCTTACCTGCTGACAGTGTATTTTCATGTCTTCCTCTTGCACCATAGCAGTCAATTTTGAATGGTTTATTCTTATCAACTTGTGAAAAGATCAGATATGTACATGCTTCTGATACTTCTACTAGATAGCTTATGCACTGCTGTGTGTCCATGTGTGCATGACACACCCGTGCTGTGCCAAGATAGCAAAGAACAACTGACTGTTGGCGTCTATCTAGGTTGGTTTCAGTCAGTGGCACACCTGTGTTTTCTTTTGCCAAGATAGCAATACGCCAGACATTTACCTGAACTCACCTCACTTTCACACCACCAAGCCCATCTCTGTAGATATATTTCCAGCCTGGCCACCACAGGTATCACTCTCCAGATTACTTACCATTACCCTGGCAATGATCTAATGGGCCACATCTGAGAGCAATTTCCTCATTAGTTCCTCCACTAATGCTGCCTTCAATTCCACCTCAGAACCTCGCACTACAGGGTACTACAATGTACTCTCATCACAAGCTGATGACAGTAAACCATTCAAAAATAGACAGCAATTGTTGTTAACTTGTAAACTCTGGGTTAACAAAACCCCTGGTGTCCTAGTGGTAAATGTGACTTTGTATAGTTGAGTTACTATTCATAAAAACTGTTGAAAAGTGTGCATTTAAACAAAAAGCCATTAGCAAACTTAACATTTCTAAAAACATAGCTTTAATTGTAACATTTAATTAATGTGGTGTGGTTTCTTAACTGAATAATCAGTTCAGTTTTAAAATTGAATTCACAACATTCTCTACTTAACTAAGGCTATGTTCACATTACTAGGCTGAAGTGACCCAAATCAGATTTTTTGCTCAATGTGGCAAATCAGAATTCATGCGTCTTTTTTGCTTTTACGCATGCTCTACGTGCTTCTCTCTCGTATCCACACATCTTTTGGTGCAGATGTGCAGCTATAGCTGCAAAAACAGCAAAAGCAAACCACCTGTCCTTTTTTCTCCTCCTCGACCCGGAACATGAATTTCAGACCAGCTGTTTACTGTTTGTTTCTCCACTCCAGCAAAAGATGCTCCACTTATGAGCTGATAACGTATCCATTATCCTTTTTATAAAGCTTCGAGTCGTCTCGCAAATATCAGTTTTTATATTGTTTGTGAAGACGGTGATGTTTATACACATATCAATGTTTACATGTGAGGTGTTTCAGGGACAGATCCACTTACATTTGTGAGCAATGTGAACCGTCCAAATAGCCAAATCCGATCTGTGCAAAAAATCGGATTTGATCAATGTGGTTTTAAATGTGAACATACTCTATGTATGTATAGTATAGTATGTATTGTATAGTATAGTATTGTATAGTAGTCAAAATAGTTGTTATGTTCATAAACACATGCACACACTCTTCTCATAACTGACTCGAACTGTGGAATAAGAGCGTGGATGTGGTTTAGGGTACTAGTTTATGAGTATGGATCATGCCTAGAGCTGGAATGAGAAGGTGAACTCTAGCTTTATGGTGGGTCTGTGAAGCTGTAAAGGAAAATCCCAAAATTAAGTAGAAATAGAAACTTGTTTCCAAAAACCTGTGTGATGTGTCTGCACGCGAACAGCGGGTCTGAAAATTAGCACAACACCCCTTTGTCTAAAACAGCAGCGTTCAGCTACACTGTGAACTTTTGCTCTGGTTTAAAGTTCAATTAGTCATACTGTGCCCTAAAGCACGTTGACGAGCCTGTGCAACCTTAATGAAGACCTGGATGTGGTTTAAAATTAGTAGAGAGAAGTAGATAGAGGTGTAATTATGGAAAAGATGACTATTGACTTCTAGTGCTACTTTAGCTTTACATCTTCGTTCAACACTAAAGCAGGGAACTCTGGACTGCCCTGTAGTTAAAGATAGGTGTAGCCCATGTACAATTATCCGGTAGCACTTTAAAACAAGACTACCTTTATAAAGGGTTTGTAAATGGTTTACAATTCGTTTATTAATGGTTACTAATTAGGTTGTAAATGCCTTAAAAATCATTAATAATCAGTTATAACACATACGTAGAAAGGGCAACAATATAGAAGGCTGTGGGTTCACTATTTGACAAACAACAAGTCATTGTTGCCCTTTCTACGTATGTATTATAACTGATTATTAATGATTTTTAAGGCATTTACAACCTAATTACTAACCAATTAATAAAATAATTGTAAACCATTTATAAACCCTTTATAAAGGTAGTCTTATTTTAAAGTGGTACCAAATATCCTCTAGATCTTCATTAATGGTCAGTTTTGGACCATTTAAGCTCTCTTAGGTCCAGATTTTTGGAAATCAAATCATTCTCAACCTTCTGAGGCCTGATCAATGAACAATCAAGAACAAATAAAACAATACGGTAACCAGTAAAGGCATAAATGGGCACCAGTATCTATAACCCCAACCAGGCAGCAGCTCCCTGCAGCCGTGCGAGCTCTGGTGTAGGTTTGAACGGAGTGTTCCTCATAAAGAGCAGCCTGGGTGCATGGCTGCTCTCCATAAAGGCCCGCTCCAGTTTCTGGACTGCGGTGATCCTGAGCACTTCGGCATGCTCTTGGACTCTGCTGAGGCTCCATGTGCCAGAAGAGTGTTTCCCTCATCTTGAAGAGCAGCTCCTTAGCCATAACAGTGTTCAAATGAGCTGTTTACCATGGCAGCGCGTGAGAGGAACTCTGGCTTTCTGAATGAGGCAGACCCAGTGTTTGGATTGGTGAAGATCCACTGAAAGGATTCTGGTGCATTCCTGATAAATTGACATGCCTTTTGACCTATGTCCCTTTTCCATGTCTCATGGAAGATAAAGAAGCACTGATATCAGCACTGATATCCATTAATGTCTGTTGGCATGGACTGTGGATTGAGGAATGTTGAATGCTCACACAACTTCAGAAATCATCAGAATCATCAGAATTCCTGTCACCTTGCCACTAGCACACTCACACTTACAATACCACCTCACTACAGTAAATTTATGGAAATAACACACGTGTGAGTGTTTCCAGACCATCCCAAATCTATACTAGCCCACTACTATCCCATGAACCATGTAATTCTAAGGTGGAGCATGTTGGTTGGAATCAGGAATCTTTAAAAGGTGCACTTTATGCAGTGTATGTTTTAGCAATACCAAAATCGAAAAATTGGAAGTTATTGATGTGTTTTATATAATATGACAGAGATCTTTTTTTTTCTTGAACATTTCAGATACAATCTTTATTTTCAGATTTAAGTCACTTTCAAATGTGGTCCTAGATAGAATATGCAATATGTCTGAATGCATGCATTAACACTAATTAAATTAACTAATTAACAATTTCAGCATAATAACCTATTCATTTTTTAAGCTTCATTACTTCAACAAGTTACATTTCTTTAAATAATTTAAGTAAATTCAGTCTTAATACTTTGCAATAAGGGTAGATTAATAAACAGTACCTATGGCAGAATTCAATTCAATTCAATTCAATCTTTATTGTCATTCAGCCCAACATCAAGATGCATTGCACAACGAAATTACGTTGCATCAAGTCACGGACAAAAAAACACAATACAAGGACACTAGATAAATAAATATCCACTAGAGAGAGAGACTAGAGAGAGCACCTTAGGTAGTGCTTAAAATTTAGTGATGCTGAGCAGCCTAATGGCCATGGGATAAAAACTGTCCCAGAATCTTGTGGTTCTACATGTCAGGCTACGGTATCTTCTGCCTGAGGGAAGAGAACAATCCATGGGAGAGGTGGGTTTGGTCTTTAATGATGTTAGAATGCCTCAACTAATTATTTATTGACGCTAGTTAAGACGAGATTATTAATGATTACAAATGTTCAATTCTTATCTTATTATTAGTTAACAGGATTTACAACATTTAAATTAATTATGTTTAATAATGTCTTAACTAGTGTCACGTTTTAATTATTTGATACATTCCCAAACCATTTAAGAATGTTTATTAATGTAGTAATTACTATTCATTTAAGTACCCTTTAGGGGTGGGCGATATGGCCCTAAAATAATATCACAATATTTCATGGTACTCTCATGATAACGATAAACCTTGGCGATATGGCAAAACACTGAATAAGAAAAAAGATTTGAAGGAAACACTACTGCAACAAAATTAAAATGTTGTTTTATTAGGATATGATATGGTACACACCTAACTGAGATATTAAAAAAATACAAGAATTTTATCAGATTTGTAACAGAAGTCAATAATCCAGATTGTCATAATACTAATAATGCACTCCAAAGATCTCCATATATCCAGGATTAAAGTAAAATAAATGATACTGGACAGATATAATCTGTCTCTAGTAGATATACAGTGGTGTGAAAAAGTATTTGCCCACCTACATATTTCTTTGGTTTTTGCTTTTTCGTGATACTGATGTTTTTCTGAATGTCAAACAAACGTATTAATATCTAACAAATATAACCTGAGTAAATATAAAAAGCACTTTTTAAATTATGATTTTATTTATTAAAGGAAAAAAAACAATTCAAACCAATCTAGCTCTGTGTGAAATAGTGTTTGTGCCCTAAACCTAATAACTTGGTTTTGTCACCCTTAGCGGCAACAACTGCAATTAAGCTTTACGGATAACTGGCAATGAGTCTTTCACTTCTCTGTGGAGGAATTTTAATTCACTCTTCTTTACAGAATTGTTTTAATTTAGCCATATTGGAGGGTTTTCCAGCATAAACATCCTGTTTAAGATCAACCACAGCATCTCAATCAGACTTTGACTAGGACACTTTAAAACCTTCATTTAATTTTTTTTTAAGCCATTCAGGGACGAACTTGTCTGTGTGTTTTGGATCATTGTCCTGCTGCAGATCCCAAGTACACCTGAGCTTGAGGTCATGAACAGATGGTCGGATATTCTCCTTCAGGATTGTCTGATAAACAGCAGAATTCCTGGTTTCATCTATTACAGCATGTTATCCAAACCCTGAAGCAGCAAGGTTCACCAGTCTGCCATGTTTTCCTATTTGTGAATAATAGCTCTCACTGTGGTCCACTGGAGTCCCAAAGCTTTAAAAAGGACTTTGTAACCTATTCTAGATGATCAATGACTTTTCTCACGTGTTTTTGAGTTTTTTCAGATTGGGGCATTATGTGTTGATTTTTGAGATCTTTTATCTGCTTCATGTTGTCAGAAAGGTTCAATTTAAGTGATTTCTTGATTCTACAGGTCTGGCGGTAATCAGGCCTGGTTGTGGTTAGTATTTAAATTAAACTCAGCTTTCCAAAAAGTGTGATTAATCACAGTTAATTTATGGGGGGCAAACACGTTTTTACACAGGGCTAGATTGGTTTGGATAGTTATTTTTCCTTAATAAATGAAATCATCATGTAAAAAGTGATTTTTCATATTTACTCAGGTAATATTTGTGTGATATTAAAGTTTGTTTGACAATCTAAAAACTGTAAGTTTGACAAAAATACAAAATAAAAAGAAATCTGTAAGGGGGCAAATACTTTTTCACACCACTGTATAATGGGAAATGAGAACAATGTGAATTTTTCTTTTGCTAAAAACTGCAAAAAAGTAGTGCCCTGCTGTGATAATTAGGAATGGGTGATATGGCACCATATTTCAGGGTATAATATAATTTACAATAATTTACAATATTCCAAAATGTTGGTGATATTATTGCGTACGATATGATACGGCATACTTCTAGTACCCTCAATTTAAAGTGTTCCCAGTTCAGCTTCTCCAGGCTTACAGTGCACCAACAATGGTTAATCCGCCATAGAACCTCCTAATACAGCTGGAGCATCATTACACTAAATCTTCCAGCCACAGTCGGCCTCTTGGTGCACCTTAACATTGGAAACTGAGCCTTGTAGCCCAGCTAGAACTAAAAGGCCTCTTGGTGCAGCTAGAGTGTCAACACACTGAGCCGTCTAGCTCAGCCATAGCGCCAACTAGGCCTCCTGATGCACGTTGAGATCAATGCGCCCAACAGGGCCTCTGTATGTAGGGTGGGGAACAGCAGCCAACCCGGCCAATTAGTGCTGGGTGTGAATACGAGTAGCTCCATTCTCAGGGTTACGCTCTGTGCTTCTCAGGCCTCGGCCACCTCAACGCCGCCTAACATAATTCATGGGCCCGTTCAAGACGGAGGCAGAGATGAAGTTCCCAGCACCTTCAACTGCACGGCCATATTTCATCACAAACCAGACGTCCCCGGAGATGCTTTTAAATGCTTTATATTGCCTCGCCACCCCGCAAACCCACCCTCGCTTTTTCTCCCCTTTCAACCCTTCTCTTCTTCCTCTCTGCGGTGGGTAACAGGTAATTGGTTGAGATTTTTTTCTGTCACCCTTAGAGACAGCCCGATCCTGGCTCTAATAGGGCCCCTAAAGACGCTACCAAGCATTCAAAAACAAATGTACCACCCCCACCTCCCCATCCAAAAGGAGCAGCAAAATTACTCCCATTTCTAGATAAAAGGCTGCTTAGAGAACAATCGGTAGCCTATATAGATGAGGTTTGGGTTCAAACGTGGCTACTTAGGGACCCTAATGAGGGAGAAAGGGCCCTATCCCTCTGGACCTAGACAAGGTCCCTAACAAGAGCCTTTAAGCGAAGAAGAAAGGGCATATTCTTGGAACGGGAAGCCCCACTGGACCTCTTCTACTCAACCGTGGTTAAAGCGTTCCTGGCTTTACTGTTAATTGACTTCAATTTCAGCTGGCAGGGATAATAAAGTATCAATTTGAGGCACTAATTGAGATTTATTTTCGCGAAATCTCCAAGTTTTTATGTTTGTCCCGAGGCTCGAGTTGAGTCACAGTCTCCTTTGCTTACATTGGAGGTTTTTCGGAGTTACGATGTTTACCTTTCTCTTGCTTCCGAGCAATGGTATGTGGGGGAAGAAAGAAGAAAAGCCACGCCAACCAAACAAGAACTAGAAGAAGAAGAAGAAGGCGGTAGGAGGGGGGTATAGTTCCATTCCCTCTCTGCTCCGGACCTTCAGACGGAGGGAACGAGTCATAGAAGGCTGGGCATCCTCCAAGGACCACTTTATTGGGGTCCCACTCACCAAAGCATGTAATTCTGCTGTTGATTTTAGCCGGCACTGCAGTTGGCACACTCAGCGATGCCGCTCAGAGCACTCTCCATCAGCTCCGTCTCTAAAGGGCCATGAATGGCTCATAAAAAACACGTTAATGACCACAGGCCATTCTAGCTGTGCCCCTCCAATACACACAGTCACATTATAACATTTACTGCAATGCGCGCCGGCCACTTATGCCATTTATTATAATACACACAGGAGTGGGAACACTTGTCAAGTACTTGCACTGTAGAATCAGCTAAATGGGCAGCTAATTGGACTCTGCAAACCTAAGGACAGCAAAGGCAGCATATTACCACTTTGCAGTACCTTCTGAATAGGCTTAGGTATTATAATCTAAATTTAAGGTTAAATGCAGTGTTGCTTACATTTTCTTTGACTTTTACTTCATTGCGAACAGTATAAACCCAATATATTTTAGGTTTTATCTGGTATTAAACTTAATTGAATGTGTTAATTTACGCTGAAGTGAAAAAGTATTTGCATTTTCACTCATTTTACTTGCCACAACCAAGCCTAAATACTGCCAGACCTGTAGAATCAAGATATCACTCAATCACAAATAGAACTGACAACATGACGCAGCTAAAGGTTTCAAAAAGAATCCAATAACAAATAAAAAAATAGTAATTGGTCATCTATCAGTCTAAAATTGGTTACAAAGCCATTTCTAAGGCTTTGGGACTCCAACAGGATTCGCAAGACTTAAATATTCTGTGAACTGACAAGACAAAAATGGAAATTTTTGGAAGGTGTGCATCCCGTTACACCTGTTGTAAAAAAACACATCATTTTAAAAAAAGAACCTCATACTGAAGGTCACACATGGTGGTGGTAGTATGTTGAATTGGGGCTGCTTTGCTGCTTCAGGACCTGGAAAACTTGATGTAACTGATGAAACCATGAATTCTGCTCTCTAGTCGAAAATCCTGAATGAGAATGTTTAGCCATCAGTTTGTGACCTCAAGCTCAGGTGTACTTGGGTTCTGCAGCAGGACAATGATCTAAAGCACACCAGCATATCCAAATCTGAAAGGCTAATTGAGATGCTGTGGCATGATCTTAAACCGGCCAATCATGCTTGAAAACCCTCCAATGTGGCTGAATAACAACAATTCTGCAAAGAAGAGTGTGCCAAAATGACTCCACAGAGACTCAGGGTGACCAAGACCAAGGGTGGGTTTAGGGTGAAAGGCTGGCAGTACACGGTTTTAGGTACATTTTTAGATTTAGAATTTTCCACACAAGTTTTTAACTGGGCCAGTCCACACTAAAAAAAAAAAAAAAAAATTAAAATTGTTGTTTAAGTCAGCTGAACAAAAATATTGAAATGTCCTCTAAATTATAGCAAACTAGTTGCCTCAACTAACATTTTTAAAATTCTTGTTAAAAATTGGCCCAACTAAATCATTTGTCTTGCAAAATTTACAAATTGTAGTTAAACTTTATTTGAGGCCAGGCCAACCACTCTGCTCTACTGCACATGCTCAGATTGACCTTTTAGTTGAACGGGTTCTACGGAGCAATTCAGCAGGGGTTTTTACCTGATGTTGGTCATGCTATTTGCATATTGGGCGTGTCCTCCCACCTCTCACTCTCACCATCAGTGTGTAGTCATTCCCCGCAGACTGCCTTCTCATGGAATTTGCACATGTATTATATACTATTTGCTGGCTGAGTCCAGCTGGTAACATTTGCATTATTTGCAATCTTATATGATTGACCATAAGGCAGGTATGAAATAGACTATATAAATTCCCCAGTTGCTTGGTTCAATTAACCAAAATATAGTGTTGCACCCTCTAGATGATTAAATTAATGTACACCTTTTTATTTGCTTCACTTATTTTTTTTATTGATCCTAAAGAATAGTCAGCAAAACTTATCCAACTAAAAACACAAATTAAATGTTGGTGAGAGTTAATATTACATATAAAAAATTATTTACTTATCTGGGATATTTCTAGTTGGCAAACCGCATGTGGTTAAAAAGTCTCAAAACGCAAAAATCTAGTGCAGTATGTTGCCTTATGTGTTAGTATGTGTTTTTGTATTGTCTTGTTGAAAAATGTATCTGCATCCCTATTGCTAAAAGATCTAAATTAACTTTTCTGCAATAATGCGACCATCACAGAAGTGCACTGACACAACCCTACATACCATGACATACCTAGATCTAGTGATTGTGTTTTATTCTCCCGGCAGATTTGTTTGCCTAAAATAGTCACTATTTATTGAAGTAACATTATTATGAATCACCAATACTGTGACGAAAAATCTGATGTTTTACAGCCATTTGATGTATCCATGGATTTTTATTCTTTACAATAAAAAAGAACAACAGAAAATGTATAATTACATGTTAATAAAAGAGTCAGTGCGGTACATCTACCAACACACACACATGCCTTGAAACATTCTCCATTACCGCCACAGTGCCAACTTTACAGCCCTGTTTCAGAGCCATGCCTGTGAAACACTCAGCGCGGTCTGTCTGAATAAAGACGTCTATGATAGATTTATGGCTCGTCTCTGCCCAAGTGGGCAGGAAAGAAGCGGATCTCTCCAGCCCAGCTCACATCATAACCCAGAGAGCGCTGCCAAGCCGGGGCTGGCACGTCCGCCAGAGCAGATTAGGAACGTCTGAGTGAAGATTTGTCATGTTGAATTCTTCGGGATGCAAAACACTGTCGAAGGTTCGCTGCTTAGTTCCATCCGAGCATTAGCACAGCATTCAGGATCATCTGAGAAAGAAAGAGAGAAGGAGATTTAAACACTTATTTACTACACCATTGTTGGCAAATGACTTTTTACAGTATTACAAGTTAAGAAAAGGCTCATATAACTCATATAATAAGTTCCACACAAGGAATAAGCCTAGTCTTGGACTGAACATCATTCTGAATGGAGATTTTCCATTAAAAGGAAAGTATTGTCTAGCCACTAGCCAGCACTAGATTTTACTCTAATTGGGGCTAAACACACTTCAGAAGAAAAGGCCACAGTTTACCAGTTTTACTAGTAAGACTTGTGAAAGCAAACATGTGGAACCAAGTGGTGGCAAGTCTAAGGACTAAGTGGCTACAATCACTTCAGCTTTCTGACAGCACTGATAGCACTTAAAGGACACAACCAGATGACAGAATTCATTTTAATGAGAGGTTTTAGTAGTACTTACAGATTTCTATGTGGGTTGAGGCTGATGGTGATGTAGGATGAGGCTGATAGTGATGTAGGACGAGGCTGATAGTGATGTGGGATGAGGCTGATAGTGATGTAGGATGAGTCTGATAGTGATTTAGGATGAGGCTGATAGTGATGTAGGATGAGTCTGATAGTGATGTAGGATGAGGCTGATAGTGATGTAGGATGAGGCTGATAGTGATATAGGATGATGCTGATAATGATGTAGGATGAGGCTGATAGTGATGTAGGATGAGGCTGGTAGTGATTTAGGATGAGGCTGATAGTGATATAGGATGAGTCTGATAGTGATTTAGGATGAGGCTGATAGTGATGTAGGTTGAGGCTGATAGTGATGTAGGATGAGGCTGGTAGTGATGTAGGTTGAGGCTGATAGTGATGTAGGATGAGGCTGGTAGTGATTTAGGATGAGGCTGATAGTGATATAGGATGAGGCTGATAGTGATGTAGGTTGAGGCTGATAGTGATGTAGGATGAGGCTGGTAGTGATTTAGGATGAGGCTGATAGTGATGTAGGATGAGGCTGATAGTGATGTAGGATGAGGCTGATAGTGATGTAGGATGAGACCAGTAGTGATGTGGGTTAAGGACGAAAGAGATGTGGGATGAGCACAGTAAATATGTGAGTTGAGGCTGATAGAAATGTTGGATGAAACCAGTAGAGATATGGGTTAAGGCCAATAGCGATAAGGGACAAGGCTGATAGCGATGTGGGATGAGGCAGGCAGTCAGCCTGTTAACACCAAGATAGCGATGTGGGATGAGGTCAGTAGCAGTGTTGGATAAGACAGGTAACCAGTGTGCTAACACTGATACCCGTATTTGTAGTGAAGGCTCACGGTTATCCATTTTGCAATTAGTTTGCATTATGCAAGCTAGCATGTTAACCCAGTAAAATCAGGGCAGGAATGTAAGACAAGCAGATCTGATGAAGGCAAATGTCAAAAAAATATTTCAATATTGTGCAATTGCTGATCATTATTTAGCAACAGAGCAAATGGAAAAAATAAAACATAAGTGGTCTAACTGGTCTGCACTGGCACAGAATTGTAGGACATGGCTTTAGGAGGGCTGTATATTGGCAATAACTCACTATGTGTATCCCGATTACGATTTTACGATTTTAGGGTTTACGATTCAACATATTGCAAAATGCTACTGTAAACAAGGTGATATAGATGAGATCGTTTAAATGCAAAAGGTAACACTTTCTATAAATCCGGTATCTAAAATGCATTCATAAAGCTTCATAAACCATTCACAATGCTTTATAACACTTGACATAAGCCTTTCTAACTATACATAATTGTTTATAATCTCAAATAAGTGCTTTTCACAGACTTTAGGTAAAGTGATGAGTTATTCCACATTACCAAAGGTATAAAACAAATTATAAAGCTTCATAAGCACTTTTCACAGACTTTTTATAATTTGTTATATGCCTTTGGTAATGGGAATTAACCTAAAGTCTGTACAAAACACTTATGAAGGTTTATAATTTGTTATATACCTATGGTAATGTGGAACAACACCATTTTTCACAAGTCTGTAAAAAGCGCTTATAAGTGATCATTAGATGTTATGTGTATTTACAGAACAATTTTCATTATAACATAAAGCAGTTAAAGGGAAGGCATTGCTGTGGATCTTGATAAAGCATTATGTGAGTGAATCAACATCTTTTAAGCTTCATGAAACAGGTCTCACAAATAATGTTAAGAACAGCAAATATGAATATATTATAATGCATTATATCGCTTTGTGCTATAAAGCTTTATACTGTGCTGTTGAGATGATAAACATTTATGTATAGTTAGAAATGCTTGTGTGAAGTGTTACAAAGCAGTATAAATGGTTATTGAAGCTTTATGAATGCATTTATAAGGCTTTATAGATACCTGATTCATAGAAAGTGTTACCAAACAAACTTTACAATATCACTTTTTTACACTCATAGTGGAACAACAACGCTTCTTGCTCTCAGGTCCCAGATTCTCTATATGATTCATCTACAGCGGATTATAGGAGGACCCTCCACCTGCATAATTCCCCCACAAGAAAGAGAAAGATGTCTTTCATCCAGCAGAGGGGTTTATGAGGATTTACTTTTCCGTTATAATCAGCTGAAGGTCTGAACTTGTGACTTTTTAAGAACTCTGTACAGAAACTTAAGCATTCCCTGTATCAGGACTTAGGCCATTCCTGTCTTTGCATATATTCAGGGGAATTTCAGGACGTTCTGTAGCGAGTGATTAGCTGCAGGAGAAGGCCTTATTCACATACTACTCTCTTAAAAAGCAGATTAAGATTTACTCTAAGATGAGATAGTTGCCTATAGTTGCATGTGTGCTGGGATGAACCGGGTGCCTGAGGGATCTCGATAAGAACATGGAACATGAGAGGCTTTTGCAGGCCATTATCTGCTGGTGCTAGTTCTGAACTGCATTTTCCTTCCAAATGAGCTCAATTACAGTTACTGCAGTCCGAGCGGAGGGTCTGATTAAACCGACTCTGACATCTATTAAGCCCGGAGTTTTACGGAGCAACTGTGTGTGACTGGTGGTGGTGGGGGTTGTGTGTGATTCCCACTGGAGCGATCGAGCCAGCCATTCCCACCGGAACCTCTGAAAGTAAAAGCTAAAGAAACGGCTCCTGAAAAGAAGAAGAAAATCTCCACAAGTTGGAGGATGACGTATCGACGCCCCTTTTACTTTTTTCTTCTCGCCGGACAATTAAAGCGGATAAACTGAAACAGGGCGGCCCTCTAATCAAATGGAATGGCAGTCCTGCTTGAAAACAAAGGAGGTCAAAGGGTTTTTCTTGCCGTGGAGCCACAGTAGCTGCATTTAGAAGCCCCGCAAAGCTAAGACATGGTGACAACCTCTTCTATTGGGCCGAGGTAAAGTCCTACCCCAGCTGAATAGACCCCGAATCCAGCTCCTTCTTTTCTGCAGCGTGTGAAACAACACATCACCCTTCCCACCAGCAGCCACACACTGAGGTTTGGATGCGTCTGTAAGGCGGATGCAGGATGTTTGTCACGGCTGCGGTCGCCGCGATGAGGGTCTACTGTGGGCGGATGGGGATATTGACGTTTGTGCGAGTTGCGAGTTGATTAATTGGGCATTTCTCAGCCTCTGGTGATGTAAAAGGGAAGTGACAGAGTGAGAGATCAATGGTGCAGTGGTGAATTGCCTCAGCTCACACAGGGTAGGAAGCAAATGTGGGCCAAATTAGTCCTGTAAGGATTCTGTAAGAGTTCTATTGGCTTTGAACATTCCTATTTACAGCAGGCCTCAGGAATCCCCCCCATTGATTTGTTGACATCATTTTCCCAGATAAGAAAACATTAGGTCATAACTTGCACAGCTTCTACCAACCATGATCATTTTTCACGACTGTTTCAGTTGGCGCCGGGGGCATTCACACACCATGCGTGACGTTCGGAACGTCATGCTGTTCGGCAGTGTACCGGCGAGCACTCAAGTACAGCAATCACTGCAAAAATAGATCTGGAATGATCAGCAATATTATTCCATGGGAAGGAGGAATGTTTTAAACATTGGTTTCCAACCCTGTCCCTGGAGGAGCCCCCTGTCCTGCATGATTTAGTGGATTTATGCTGTAATACACTTATAGTGGAGTCTTCAGTCATGAAATCGGCGAAATTTCCATGTAACCATTTTTAAAAAATTGCAAACTTTTTGAATTAATATAGAAAACAAATAATCTTAAGCCTTTTGCTATTGTGAGATCTGCAGCAATTGAAAAAACTGAAAAGTGACTCTTCAGTGGGGCATCGAGGTAATGATCATTTTAGACATTCTGCAAATATACAAGTTTGATTTATAAACTGCAAAAAAACATTAGACTGACTGGGCTAAGCTGAGCTGAGCTGTCTCCATAGTTCCATCAAGCAGTTGAAGTTGAAACTGCAGCCTTAAGGGACCGAATAATTCCTACAGAGCACTTTTCGATCAAAATAATCATTTCTATAAAGAGAAAGGAAGAGAAAGAAACAAACTGTATAAACCATAATTCATGCTCATTTCTTCCCCTGCATCACGGCTAAGACCTGCACTCTTTTAATAGTGCCAGTGGATCCCAAGCTCAGCCCTTCAGGGCCCACTGAACCAGGAGTGGACATTTATCTGGGTTAACAGAAGTTCTATACATTCAACGCAAAATATCCACGAGCAGTAAAAAAAAAAAAAATGATGGTAAAAGATAAAATTGCTAAGGGCGCTGAGTGGTCCAGCGGTCTAAAGCGCTGCCACTATGAGCGGGAGGTCGCAGGTTAGAACCCCCACATATGCAGCTTTGTCATCAAGCTGACGGCTTTAGAGGGAGCAAAATTAGCCCTGCTCCCTCCGGGTAGGTAGATGGCGCTCTCTCCCAACATCACTCCTATGGCGATGTCCACAGCACAGGGCGTCTGTGAGCTAAAGTATCAGAACCGAGCCGCTGCGCTTTCCTCCAGGCGCGCTGCGATGCTACTCGGCAACGCTGCATCAGCAACAGTTCAAAAAGAGGCGGAGGCTGACTTCACATGTATCGGAGGAAGTATGTGTTAGTCTTTATGCTCCTGGTGTGTTGAGGCATTACTGGTGATAGGGGGAGTCCTAATGAGTGGGTTGGGTAATTGGCCGTGTAAATTGGGGAGAAAATGGGAACATTTTGAAATAAAATTATAAAAAAAAAAGATGAAATTGCTTTAAAATGCTGCTCACTCATCCCCTCTGTTTGTTCCCTGAAAGTCTCATCCAATTGGCTTTTGTGTTCCTGACCTCACATGATGATACTGGAGAAAAATAACATGACTCCATAGAGTAAAACTAATCTCTATTTTTATCTAAGCATAATTTCATAATTTCTTGAAAATACTTGTTTGAAAAAGTAAATTGAAAAAGGTCAATTAAACGTGATTCAACAGAGGGCGTTGCACAATGGCTCTCAGTTTGCACTGAAAACCTGCTAATCCAGATTGGGATCCAGATGGGAATGGACTTGTTGGGTTCCAGATCAAAATGTTTTTTGGTGGAAATGCACCAAACAGTTCAAAATTAGGTGCATTAACTGGAACATTGCTGTTTTTCTATTGGTGGAAAAGTGAGTATCACACAGAGCTGCTTTAATCCTTAACTTTGAGCGATATCGATTGCATGTTTTGACAGGCACATAGCCGATCAGTCTTTCCATTTGTATTTTTAACATGTATCGATGTTTTCATGGAAATCTCACATTTATTGCTCCTTTATGTGATTGTGTTTTATTGCAGCCTTTAAGTAAAAAAGGTTCTGGAGCTGTGAGGATATTGTTGAACGAAGATGAACGATGTGTAATACGAATGAGGTGAACCGCTTTGGTGAGAATCACGAGCGCTGCCGGGCTGCACACACCGTGTGTGTTACATTCTGCTGCTTGCGTTTGAAACATGCACGCATGCCTCAGAGCCAGGCGCAGGTGCCGCCTGCCAGAACCCTGAACGCCTGTAACCCGAGCACTCAGCAAGTTCTGGCTTTCTAGCCTGTTTGTAAGATTGTGTGAAGGAACTGGGTGAGTTCTGGGGCTACTCTGTGTGTGTGTGTGTGTGTTTAGGCCCAGTTCTGGACCGGGTCCATGCAAGCTGAGCTGGGCTCTGTGCTGCCTGTACAAACATACCTGCAGTGGGCTCTTTACAGTGCCGGCTCGCCTGCGGACGGACCCTCAGACGCTATTAACCTGCTCCACTAGCAGCCGTTTAGCATCTCACTGTGGCCCAGGGAATTGGCGCCTTCATGAATCTTTCCATCCAGAAACTAGTGAGAGAAGAGAGGTGTGTGTGTGTCTGTGTGTGTGTGTGTGGGTGTGGGTGCGTGTGTGTGTGTGTGTGTGTGCAGGGGGGGGTTAGCGGTAAGATCTCTGCAACAGACACTGTGCACCTTGTTTGAATAAAACACACTATCAAGAAGATTTCATTACAAACTAATTATAAATATCGATATCATTTCTTTACACATTTACTTACCCATAGTATTTATATAAACAGGACATAGTTTCTTTGTAAGTGACAAAATATTACTATTACACTATTAATAAGCAGTGAAATTCTTACCACACATATGATATATGATTTCAGTGTAGTTGGTGAAGTGTTCACACTTTATTAAAAGTAATTTCATTACAATATTGAAAATGAAACCTGTTCATGTTCTTTCAGACAAATATTTCAGAGAAATTAGATTAGATTAGATTAGATAAGGATTTAGTTGTGTTTGTATTAAGATAACAGTCCAAATCCAGTGTAAGTTAGCAACATTAGACTAGCATGAAATATCAGACATGTTTTGGTAACACTTTACACTTTTGAATGTCCATTAAATTTAACTTAACCCTATGTTGAATGATTTAAATGATTCAAAATAGAACCTAACCCTACACCTAACCCTAACCTTAACCCTTAATCAAGCCTAAAATCCAAGCCTAAACCCAATCCTAAAATATTGAAATAAGCGTTTGGATTAGAGTAGAATGTAGGGTTTTATTCAATAGAGAATCATTTACTTTCACCTTTTAGTTCATTTGCATTTAATAGACATGCAGTTGAATGTTAGTTAAATGTCAGTTGAGCATCAAAGAGGTCATCAAATGGACCATCCAAGTAAAGTGTTACCCATGTTTTTGCTAATCAGCTTTTTTTCTGGGATCAGGGATAAATTACATTTACTTGATTTTTTAAGGAGCTCTTGGGGGAGCTCTCAGCATGCTCAGCAGCCACCCTTTTTTCTCTGCAAGGGTTATTTGTGAGGTATACTGTATGTGTTTGTTTGAATACATGAGATTTAGTTGTGCAGCTTTATTCACCCTGTTGCTGTTGGATTGGGGGGTGAATAAGGGTCTCTACAGGTGAGCAACTATTCTATGATATGCCATTTGACCGTGTTTCTTGGTGATGCTGGTCTTGTTGGTTGACCAGCATGACTAGCATGAGTAAACTAGCTTACACTAGCCTAAACTAGCCTAGCATTACCAAGCTGGTCGACCAACATAGCTTCTACCGACTCTCTGGTGTACAGCAGGGAATTTAATGCACACCTGGTTAACTTTCAGGTTTTTGGTGTTTTACAGGAAGAGAGAAAGAATAAAATATGAATAAAGTCTGAACAAATGAAAAGATTATGCTTCTTGGTTTAATCTCTTTTTATTATTTAGCTCTTCTCTCTCTTTCTCTTCTTCCCCAGCTCTTATCTTTAGCCCCCCATGGCTCTTATGTATGTTATGTACGTTTTCTCCTCATTACAGAGTTCATATTTCCCACTTTTTCCCACTTTCCACATTCATCCTTCTCTTTCATTTCTTCATTTCCATCTTTCTGTCCTGCTCTTTCATTCCTTCACTCTTCACCGTCTCCCTCCTTCACCCTTTCCTCCTGGCGCAGGTTTGCATTAGCGGATGCGATCCACGCTTCACCCCATATAAATGATTAAGCATGTCATTAGTGATAGCTGATACGGCTGCGGTGCGGCAGCCTGGAGAAGAGATGGAACGATGGGGGGAGAGAAATAGAGAGAGGGAAAGAAAGACAAAGACTCTGTGGTCTTTGTTTACTGTGCTGATGTCATCACTTTTGGCTCCTGGAAAGTGGTAATGCTAGACTGTGTAAAGGGAGCAAATGCAGGATGACGTTAGCGTGTCGAGCCCATTAGAATATAAAGACATCACGGCTCTGATCAGCAGATCAGGAGGAACTGTGTTATTTAAATAAATATACGTCTATAGAGGAATGAAACAACCTTCCCTCTGGCCCACAGAACAAACTACACTCAGGTGGCCTGTGTTTCCAACACCTCCTAGGACCCGTCAGGAGCATGTGGCTGGGCTGTGTAGAGCAGAGTTTTAAGTGTACTGCAATAATCCCACAATGCACAGTAATATAAACTCATCTTTAAGCAGCACATACTGTTTAGGAGCTGACTTTCCTTGATGGAACCACTGTGCCTTTCAACAGTAAAATGCATGTTAAAAGTTACCTCAATGTACTTAGAGAACTGTGACGAGGTATATCTTTCTGATATTTGCTTGTTTAATATTTTTAAATGGAATGCATTTATATGGTCACTTAGTACTTCTTTATATTGTGATAAAATGGCATGTTTTCATACTGTTGTTTCAATAATACTTAATTATTCTATAATATCTATGTAGCCAGGTGGTGAATTGATTATACACCTTTAAAATGTGTGTCTGTAACTTTAAGAAACACAATCAGAAGTGTTGTCACCCTGAGAGAGGAAAGGGAGGAGCTAAGAGCATGGTAGAGAAGGAGGCTCAAGATGCAGTGAATGGTGGTGCTCCATTTTAGGATCCATCCAGAGCCATCCTAATCAAATAAGAGGTAAAATCAGGAAATACTGAACAATATAAGGTTTAGTATAACAGTATAACAGTAGTAGATGCCTATATTGCCTTTCTAAACATGTATTTTGGATGAATCACAACCAGATGCGGGCAGATGGTATTGTTTCAGTGGGGTAGTGTGCTCCTCGTGTTCAAGCCTTGTATTTTTCTGGGTTACAGAAGCTGTTTGTCCAAGTTATCTTGATGAAATGCTCAAATCTTGTTGAGTAAAGCTGAGTAAATCGAGGTGAGCTTAAAAACAAATATAAAAAGAGCTCTGTTAATGGTATTAAAGTGGTATTAATGTTATTTATCTATTTTCTGTAATTAGTGCCACTACCAAATACTGTACTGTGTTCTTAGTTAGGGTTTTTACAGTGTATTCATTTTATTTTTATTGTTTTAAATACCATTTAAATCAGAATAAAATACCCGGAAAACAAAATTATTTTGTCATTTGGTGTGCGTCCTTTCCCCGGTGACATCTATAGAAAAAACAAAAGGGGCAACCTCTATGTGTTCTTTCTTTTTTTTTTTACTGCATTGCCAAAGTATCAGGGATACTCAAAATCAAATGACTTGGATTTCAGCGAAATTAGATAAGGTGATCGGAACATCCCTAGCAGCAATGCTGTAGTTACATGGTTGAATAAATGCTAATACAGCTCTGGAAAATAATAAGAGACAACTTAATAATGGTGTTTTTCCCTGATTTTACCAAATTGAAGACCTCTGGAATATAATCAAGAGGAAGATGGATGATCACAAGCCATCAAACCAAACTGAACTGCTTGAATTTTTGCACCAGGAGTAAAGGCATAAAGTTATCCAAAAGCAATGTGTAAGACTGGTGGAGGAAAACATGCCAAGATGCATGAAAACTGTAATTAAAATACAGGGTTATTCCACTAAATATAGATTTCTGTACTTTTTCTGTAGACTTTATGAATATGAACTTGTTTTCTTTTCATTATTTGAGGGTGTCACGTCTGGTGATGAAAGCGCTCCTGTTTCTCCCACACTCTCTAACAGAGGTTCTCAGTCTAACAACTACACTACCCAGAATGCACCACCCGCTGACATCACCCGCTTCCTCCAGGAAGTCCCTAATACTGATTACCTGCACTACACTGAAAAAAGTGTAACAACCATGTCATTGATTTAAAGTGCATTTTTATGTTGGTCTGATGGAAAACTATGAGTTCTAGTTTAAATCTGTTTTTCTCAGTTTGCCTAAAAGCAAATCCATTCCCTATTAAAACAACTTAAAATAAATAATTTAACTCAAATATTATTTTTTACTTCATTTCAGAGGTTATTACATCACATCAGATTACATCAGATCACTCCTCCTGGAGTTTTTCTATCAGTCAGTCTCACACTTTTTCCATTGGTTCCCGTCACCACTATTACACGTAAAGGGCGTGGCCTCCCTCACCATCATTGTGAAGTTGTTCCCCTTAGCTAATGAGGGACGTTTTATATAATGGTTAAATGCTTGTATCAGGCCCCCAGCTTTTCCCTTCCAAAACGTGCCACCGGAAGTGTGCTGCTGAGGGATGAGAGGACCATTTGAGCGAAGCTATCCATTCACTTCCATTCATTTCGGGGTGTCTTTAAACCAATAAAACATTTATTTCCAAGCTGTTTTCGATTATGACACGGCCAGTGTTCTTTTTTACAAAGAACGGATTTTCTGTAATTTGATACATAAGATTAATAATCTGTTCATAGCTTTAGAAAATAACGTTTTTGTACAACTATGCTAACGATGATTAAAAAAAAACGCGACCCAATATACCGTGCTGTAATGTTTGGAGAAGTTGCTCCTTATAATTCAATTTTTTTTTCCAAAAAGCTTTATTTACAAGTTTTCACCACACAACAAAAACAGGTACCCATTCTTTACAATGAACAGTTATATTAAAAAAGGCGCTTTGACATGAATTATCAATAATAATAAAACAATTATATATAATAATAATACTGATATAATATATATATATATATATATATATATATATATATATATATATATATATATATATATATATATAAATTAACAAGGGCCAGTAAACCGGAAATGTCCCGCTGGAGGAATTAATTAAAATCTTATGCAAAATCTTTAAAGATGGCAAAGGAAAAAAATGCAGGTAAATTTATTTACATTTTGGAAAGTTTTCATTTCCTTGTATAAACCCTTTATTTATATATACTTTAATGATAACCCAATACTTATAATTTAAAAGTACAGAGCTGATTTAATTACAACAAGGTCAAAGTAACCATTTATTATGCAAATATAATCCTACTACTAACAGTGATAATAGTGATAGTAATAGAGTAGTAAATAGAAGTAAGACATGAGAATTATAATGTATAGATAACACTAATATTAATATTGCACATTTATTATTATCATTACAGAGTTTCTAAATGCTTGTTATATAGAGAAACTATGAATATTCTTCAGTAAATCCGTGGACTGATATTGGCTATCAGTAATTCTAGTTTTTATCTGCTGTTTACTTAATAAAAGGAAATGGAGCTTTTCTCACTGTGTTCTTTTTGGACTGAATAGTTCTGTGCAGCTCCTATAAACAGTACGGTTGTTTGCGGGGCACGCGGCAGATTCGCGTCATACTGGCGCCTGCGCAATCTCTCACTTTCCCGGTTAACGCCCCACGAGAAGCCGACCAGGAAGTGACACGATTGGCCTCACCTGGCTCCGTTGAAATCAGCGGGATGGCTTGGTCCAGTTAATATATACTGTCAATGGCTTGTATGCAGTGTTGTTGGCTGTAAGAGCAAGTTATAATAGTATTGTTGTTTAACTGCACAGTTAAACTGCTTTTACTTAGGAAATGAAAGCCTGATTAGAGACTTTGAAAGTTTGCCCAGCTTCAACCATTACTTAATATTAGAATATTAAGTCGTTTTTAGTTCTAACCAAATTCTAACCAAATACAATAGGTTTTATACATGTGACTGACAAATTGTAATTAAGTAAAATTATCTTTGCTTTGCTAAAATTCTACTTAAGTAAAAGTAAAAGTACACATCTAAAAATCTACTTGAGAAAAAGTAAAAAAAGTACTCAATTTAAAATGTACTTAGTTACATAGTTACTTTTAATTATTTGATGTAAAAAGTACAACAAATCATAAATGTAATTGTTTTTAATGAACTATTATTTCACATAATAATTTGTATCTTTCAGGCAGTATTTGTTCAGACCACCCCATAAAACATTTTCAAGAACAAGTGGTATAGGTTTCTATGATCCATTTTTTATGTTATGGTCATATAGGTGACTATAAACTGTATTTAAATAGTTTTTCAGTTCATTATTATTGTTTAACTTTTTCTTAGCTTTAACTGCTATTTACATGTTTTTTTTTTTACATTCAAGCAGATTATTTAATGTTACCAATAAAAACGTAAGGAAATATTCTTTGTTATTCTACGTGCGAGCATCCGTGCATCGGCGCATCGCGCCAATTATTTTTTTTTATTCAGACAATGTTTTTTTTCCCCAGCATTAACTTTTTTACTTAGTAACAGGAAGTTTTCCCAATGTAGCGAAGTAAATTACTTGTGTCAAAATCTACTTGAGTAAAAGTAAAATGACCTATTTTAAAAACTACTTTAAAAATTACAAATTACTCAGAAAATCTACTCATTTTACGTGAGTAAATGTAATTCATTAATTTCCACCTCTGCTTGTGACTATAGTAAAAATATAAATAAATAATGCATTTTGGCTCAAAAGGAAATTATGGAAAGTAAAATAAAATAAGAAATTAACTAACAGAATTCAATTTATGTAATTAGTTTTTTGAAAGGTAAAATTATACACTGCTGTAACAAAAAAAAAGTGCTATTCCAGATTTTAAAAAAGTGTAAAAAAAAAAAAGTGTGAAATAGGATATTTATTATAAATCATCTTTTATCATCTTTAAGAACTTTTCGGTGCTTGGGTTAAATAATATATATCAATTGATTTTAAATCATAATGTTAGATTCTAACTAAATCATAAATATAAGTTGAAAAAAAATGAATATATTTAGGTGTAACAAATTAGAGCATTTTTTTTAGGTTGGTCCAAAGTATCTTTTTTTTCAGTGTAGCAGTCTTATTATGTGTCACCATTTTTACATTTCCACAGGGTTATATGTCCTTGTAATCACATTGTAATCTACTCCCCCAAAAAAACAATTACAATAACAACTCAACAATAGCAATGAGCTCTTTTACTAGCTTTTTGCTCTTTTAGCTAACTTAGCCCCAGACCTTGGATTGTGGATCATATCACAGTGTTTGTGATGATAGAAAATCCCAGACATCCCAGCTGGAATGCTGTGTGTGGTCAGGCAGGTGCTGAAACAGCACACATTTCAGTGCAGGTTACATTATTTCACCTCATCACAACAGTAATGATTAACTCTCAACCAACAAGCTAACTCATTATAGACATGTCTGACTGCCTGATGAGCTAAACACCTGTGTTTACTGTCCAGACCACCTCTGAGATCCTCAAACAACAACTGAGCAATACTGATAAGATAACAGACCAAGAGATAAGAGGATCCACCACAATCAATTACTACTGCTCAGTTCACTGCCAGCACAGAGCTGATACACACTCTAAAAAACAGAGGTACGAAACGAGTACTTTTTTGTACTCAAAGGTACACTCTTCATAATTGTCCCCACAAAGGTACAATATTGGTCTTAACAGGGTCAGATTTGTGCCCTCTGAAGTACAAAGTGTTTTCTAACAGCAATAAGTACAAATTTGTACCATTTAACCAGCCAAAGGTACATTCTGTATTCTGTACCACTGTACTAATAAACAATATATATTTTATTTGCACATTTTTTTATTTGAAAGCCAGACAATTTTGCATCATTAAGTTCTTGACACATATTTAGTTGATGATAATGTTTATAATCTATATGATCTATACTTGCATAAAAACCATGGGTACAAAAAAGGACTTTCACTGAAAGGTACTTTTTTGTACCTCAATATAAGGTACAGCCCCAGCGACAAGCTTTGTACTCTTTTAAGTACAAATATGTACTTACTTTTCTTAGTGTGCACAGTAGGACATTGTTCTGAGTTCCCATGTTTAAATCTGATAGTAAAGAAGACAGGGGTGTTGAGATGGTGTACAGAATCGAGAAAACCAGTAGTTGAGGGAAACTGGTTGCCTTAAAATTTTAAGTTTTAAATGTTAAACAAACCAAAATACTCTATAAAGCATTTTGTGGCTCTTATCTCAGGTGCTGTTGACTTGCGGTTTCTGAGGCTGGTAACTTAAATTGATCCTGTGCAACAGAGGTAACTCTTGGTCTTTCTTTTCTGGGGTGGTCCTGATGAGAGCCAGTTTCATCATAATGTTTTTGATGGTCTTTGCGTCTGCGCTTGAGGGTACTCTTTCAAAAGTTCTTAAAAAGTTTCAGATTGACTGATCTTTATTTCTTAAAGTATTTTTTCTTTACTTAGTTGAGAAGTTCTTGCCATAATATGGATTAGAACATTACTCAAATAGAACTATTCACTGTATGCTGACTCTACACACATTAAGAGGCAAGAAATTCAAGTAATTAATTCTGGATGAGAGTTGAAATCCATTTCAGGTGCCTTTACCTCATAAAATTGATTGTGACAAAGCTGTCTAAGCAAGATCTGCAAAGCTGAAGAATCAAAAATATAAAAAATATACTGGTTTGTTTAACACTTTGTGTTAACAAACAATGACATATGTTTATGATACATAGTTTTAAATAATAATAAAAAATAAAAAATAAAGGTGTGTCCAAACTTTAAACGAAAATTGTATTAACAGTAAATTTACCTAACACATTAAACTCATTATTTTAAATTAAATTGTCTTAGAAATCCCATTTAGAATGCAAACAGAGATCAAACAAATTGCGAGTTTACACTGTATATGTTTTCATTTATTCAGTTTTAAAATATTCATACATTAATATATGTGCTCAAATGACTAAAAAAAAAAATAGTACCCGCTACCATGGCATTAGCATGCCAGCTATGGCTTTTTGCAGTATTGCTAACAGCTTAATTCAACATCACTGTTGTGATAGCACACCAGCTACGAGTCATGTCCAATATTTCTAGCGCAGCGTTAGCAAGACTTATTAACTACCAGTCTCCAGCAATAGCATGATGACTGCTGACCATGCAACTTTGCTACTGCAGAATTAAAGCACCAGCTACTCCCCTTGTCCAACACTGCTCCTGCAGAGTTAGCATTCTGGCTACCAGCTTATTGGGTGGTGTTTGGTGTGGCGTAGTGGATAACACCACCGCCTGCCTGTGAGCTTCCACATCGTGACTATTCTGTGATACACCAATAAGAGCCCTCGAGCAACTCCTAACACTATATTGTCCCATTTCTGTAATAGGAATAACCTTGAAAAGCCATTTTGGATAAGAGCTTTAGCTAAATGCCATAAATGTAAATTTAAATGTAATGTAAATGCAACATTACAGCTACATCATTAGCACATTAGTACTGGCCTTGTCCAACTTCTCTACTGCAGTATTAGCATAATGATTACTGGCCTCTTCCAACATTTGTACTGCAGTGCTAGCACGCTGACTACCTGCCTGATCCAACACTTCTACGGCTGCATTAGCAGACTCGCTAACTACTGGCTTTATCCAGCAATGCAACACCTAGTATGCTGGTCAAGAGCTGGTTAATTTTTCATAGCTTACCAGCAGAGAGTATGTTTTCTACTGTACCTTTATTCAGCTTTTCAACCACCTTGACCATCTGAAACCAGCTACCAGCAAATGCTAGTCTTGTTCTGTCATGTTTAAGCATGGTACTTACATTAACCTATAAAAAGCAGGCCTAGCTAAGGAAATACTGTTTTACATAAAAAAATGAAATTCCATTTTTCCACTGAGAAAACTTTAACAGTTTCTCTTAAAAGGCCTTAAACTTCCTCATTTCACCTCAGTGTCATTGTGCTAGAAAGCTTTTATATTAAAGTCAATGTCCTTATCAACCTTGATGTGCTCAGAGTTAGTGTTTATCCCTAAAGGAGGGTGGACCTGGGGCTCTGGTGGTCACATCCTGGGCTGAGGAATTAAAAATAAAGCTGTTGATAGTAATTAGCACTGGCAGGCCCTGCGTCCTCTATGCTTGGACTGATTGGCAGTGACACCAATCGCCTAATTGAACAGGAGCGTTCGTATTTCTCCAGCATGGAGGTTCTGTTTTGATCTGTCTGAACACATTCTTCACGTTCCTTTGTGTGGAGCATATTTTGGGGTTTGTTTCTCGTGGCAGATTGTAGTCATTTATCGTTACAGGCTGCTTTTTACCATGTTATTAAAGGTTGCTGGCAGTTTACAGTTTCTCCGCCTGCAGGGATGCCTACATTCCAGATAGCTGAAGAATTAAAGAACGTTCTGGAAAGACTGAGAGCATCATTTTATGGGGGGTGTTGAGGGGGTGCGTGCTGGAATCTGAGAATGATGAGAGATGCTATGGAGAAATGCGCATGGCTTAGGTTTTTTGTATATGGTTTAAACCCTGCTAAGAACCAGGACCTCTCTAGACAACTACCTGAACTCATTTTAATCTAAAAGCCACCGAGCTTTTCAAGTCTGCTTTTTCTGACTGCAGGGGAGGACGGCTCTGAGCACGGTGTGTAGTTAGCTATATTACTAACTAGCAAGGATAATTAATGCTGATAAAAATGGACGAAGTAACTGAACTTACCTATTTTACTTCCATGACCACAAAGGCTTTTTAAATACCTTTCGTTAAGTTCTTTAAATGCCCATATTGTTGGAAAAGTGGCAGTTTTAACGTTTTAACAATTCTGACCCCCGCCAGGAAAAGCACCCCCTCTTGGGAGGAGGCGCTTTGTCACTTGATTCAAAGGCAGAGACAATCCGCTGACATTAGTTTCTTTATTTTGTCCAAATAAGCTTAAATAATCTCATTTTACTAATCCCAAAATAACCTGAGAAGGGGTGCTTTTCCTGGCCGGAGGTGCTGAATTCGGCACAACACCGACTTTCCACGTCCCATAAATTAAATTTTCCATAAATTAAATTTAATTAAAAGCAAATGCAGAAAGTTGCAAAAAAATATTTTGCAACTTTCTGCATTTGCTTTTAATTAAAGTAAATTTAATTTCAGATAAATGTAAGTAACTTCAACTCGGTTTCAAGACTTAAATGTTACATAGAGTAAATAAGTGAACTGAACTTCAGTCAATCCTTTCTTTTATTAAACTTTACCTAATTTATTTTTTGCTGAATCAATCCTCTCTTTTAGTAAACTTTACTTAAATTCTGCATACAATATTACCTCATTACAATTACTTAATTTATGCAATATTATTACAAATATTTTTTGTTAAAATACATTAAAATATTTACATAATCTTAAAGATTTATTTTGTAAACATACGAAGTCTCACTGTCTTACTGTCTCAACACATGGACGGCATGTAATACATTCTTTTTAGTATACTAAGAATAATGTATTACATGACATTCATGTGTTGAGAGAGTGTAATTTGTGTGTTTTCACAAAAAGATATTAACATTTCAGGAATTTTAATATATTATGTATCATAAATTAATTAATTAAAAAAAATAATTAAGTAACTGTAATTAGGTAATATTGTATGCAGAACTACAGATAATAGAGTGTGTAGATGGCCCTTTTAAAGTTTACAAATTTTGTCCACTTTTTGGATATTTTGGGGTCTCTGGGTCACTGTACGTTGAAGTACGGGAACCAATAACAACATGCCTTTTTAGCATTTTGCATCATCTTCGGTCCATATGGTTCAACTTCTTGGGTTGTTTTCCACCATGTACGCTACATATGATGTGTGTGACAGCGTGTGACAAGTCTTTTAATCTGTATTCCTTGAATTTGTGGGAAAAAAAAGGTTTTTTTACCATCGATAATCACAAGTTAGGAACTCAGCTTAGGCTGTATTTATGTGTTTGACAGTTTCATACAAGCTGGTGCTCAGTCTTTAAACTCTAAAGGCCTGGGTGTGGCCCTTACTTTACCTTCTTGCTCTCAAGCAACAAACTGATTGCAAAGTAGTGTTTTAGTCTTGTGGAGTAGTTCTTAGTGGATTGTAACTAATTCATACTATTTACTGAATAATTTAGTAAGGATACAAAGTGATTCACAGTATATATAGAATTATTAATAGTGGATACTGACTTATTTAGGTTAAAATAATGATAATAAATGATTAATACTAGATTTCAAATCATTAAAAGCAGTTACTGACTAATCCATAGTGGATAGTGAATAAATTAGTGTAGATTCTGAGTAAATCATAGTGGACACTGAACAATTAACACTAGATGCTAAAAAATTCAAAGTAGTTTCTGACTAATTCATAGTGGAAAGTGAACCATTTGCTGTAGAATGTGAACAATTCACATTGGTTATTGCATAGTAAGCAATTAATAGTAGATGATGAATAATTCATAATAATTACTGATTAATTCACAATGCACATTGAATCATTTTCCATATGTGCTGAATAGTTCACAGTTTTTAATTAACAATTCATAGTAATTATTGAGTAATTTGTAGTTGATGTTGCACAATTTACAGTTTACAATTTAAACAATTATTAGTAGATGCTGAATAATTCAAGTAAAGATCCAGTCCGGGTTTTTGCGGCACCCGCTGAGGAGCTGGCTTTCATGGCGGCTGCAAAGCTGGATTCCACCGCTGCAATCCAGTCTCGCTCTAGAACTCTCTCCACGGCGACCCAGCCGTGCTTTGGGACTATCTCCGCGGCCACTCAGCCGCGCTCTGGAACTCTCTCCGCGCCGGACTTTACCGGCGGCCCTGCGCTTTCTGCCTCTACAGACTTTGCCGGCGAAGCTGCAGCTCCAGTCTGGGTTTTTGATCCACCCACGGTCTCAAGCCCCGCTGCTGCTACCCTGGATCTCTATGCGCCCAGCTCCGAAATTCTCTCGGTGGCCACGGCCATCTCCCAGGTTTCTTCGGCTGCTGAGCCACGCCCCCGGACTCCTGCCGACCCGGAGCCTGCATGCGCTGCTGTGCGTACAGATCCAGCCTCTGTGTCTGCTCCACCATATCAAGCTTCTGTGTCTGCTCCATCAGTTCAAGCCTGCGTGTCTGCTCCAGCAGTTCAAGTGTCCGTGTCTGCTCCAGCAGTTCAAGTCTCCGTGTCTGCTCCAGCAGTTCAAGTCTCCGTGTCTGCTCCAGCAGTTCAAGTCTCCGTGTCTGCTCCAGCAGTTCAAGCCTCCGTGTCTACTCCAGCAGTTCAAGCCTCTGTGTCTGCTCCAGCTGTTCAAGTCTCCGTGTCTGCTCCAGCAGTTCAAGCCTCCGTGTCTACTCCAGCAGTTCAAGCCTCCGTGTCTGCTCCAGCAGTTCAAGCCTCCGTGTCTACTCCAGCAGTTCAAGCCTCCGTGCCAGCACCCGCTGCCAGAGTCGCCGCGCCGCCAGCACCCGCTGCCAGAGTCGCCACCCCACCAGCACCCGCTGCCAGAGTCGCCACCCCACCGGTTCCTGCTCCCAGGACAGTCTTTGGCTCCAGGTTCCACGTACCCAGGCAGGCACCAAGGTCCCCGGACTTTGACCCCAGAACTGTGCCCAGGCTGGCTCCTCAGACTTTGCCCCAGACTTTTGCCAGTCCTGGGCACCCACCTATGTTTCTGGTCCCTGTGTCTCTCCCCGTTTTGGTCCCTGTATTTATCTATGTCCCTGTACCCGTGTCTGTCTCTGTCTCTGTTCCTGTCCCAGTCACAGTGTTAGTTTCTGTCCCTGTTACTGTCTTTGTCACAATTCCCATGTCCAATCCAGTCCAGTTCCCCGTCCAGTCTCCGTCTCCTGTCCAGTTCCCCGTCCAGTCTCCATCCCCTATTCAGCTCTCTGTCCAGTCTCCGTCCCCTGTCCGATTCCCTGTCCAGTACCCTGTTCAGTCTCTGAGCTCTGTCCAGTCTCCCATCCAGTCTCTGTTCCCCGTCCAGTCTCCATGTCAGTCCCCGGTCTCGTCTCTTGTTTTCCCCGGCCTCTCCCCGCCGCCAGCCCCCGGGGTTCGTTTTTACGCGCCTCGGGAGCTGCGCGTTTAGGGGGAGGCTTTTGTCACGTCCTGGCCTTGTCTCATGTCTCTGTGTGTGTCCCACGTGACCTGTGCCCCTGTGTTCTGTTTCAGTAATTTTCCACCTGTGACAATTTGTAGCTCCGTCCCCTAGCCCCAGGTGTTTCCATTTCCCTTGTGTGCTATAAAGCCTTCCTTTGTCTCTTGTCCTTCGTCGGTCTTTGCACCTTCCTCTGTTGTTTTGTCGCTCCTGGTTATTCTTGTTTCATTCCTCGCTCCCTAGTTCCCTGCTTAGTGTTTTGCTTCTTGTAGTTTTTGCCGTGTATATATATCCCTGCCCTGTTTAGTTTTGTTTATTTCTTGGTTATTTTTGGTAGTTTCTAGTTTCTTGTTTATTCCTCGTTTATGTTCTTAGCTCTGTTTGTTTGTTTGTTTATTTACTCCCTGTTTGTTTATATCTTTAGTACTTCTTGTTTGTTTAGTTTATGCTCACTAGTTCCTCTCGTTTGTTTTGGTTTACTTTATTATTTCATGTTCTTTGTTATTGGTTTATCTTTATTTATTTATATATATATATATTTATTAAATTATTAGTTTCGTCCTTACCTGCACTTGCGTCCGTCTCCTCGTCTCCCTGCCTGGGTCCCCCGTGACAGTAACTTACAAATAATAAAGTGTAGATGCTAACAATTCATAGTGGATACTGAATAATGAATAATTAGGTCTTAAAATGAAATCTAAAAAAATCTTTTTAGATTTAATGTAGCTACCAAAGCCATACAGAGCCAAATAAAAAAACCATTAGCATGTAGACATAATTCCATGTTTTGATACTGAGAATAATATTCAGTAATATACCGGTGGTCAGGAGTTCAGTGTTTCAGTACTGTAGGTGTCATTGAGGAGATCCTGCAGCCGGAAGTGTTGATGTATTGAGGGAGGTTTTTATTTTTAGTGTCTTCTTCTTCACTAGACCTGAATGAGCCGTTTGGAACCTGAGCACTAACTGTCCACTGCAGAGAGAGAGAGAGAGAGGAGACGCTGCTAGAGCTGAGCTAAAATCAATACACACCACTCAAACCTTCATCAGTGCAATTTAATACCTCAGAGGGCGGACAGGCTGAAGGTCCACTGTCACACACTGAGCTCTTCTCACAGTGGACACACACTTCCTTTATCAAATATATATACGAATATAACATTACTGTATACACAGTAGTGTAAAAAACCCTTGTGTTTTTACCCTTTCATGATTTCTTGATTTTATTTTGTTGCATGTTTGTCACTCCTAAATGTTTTAGATCATCAAACTATTTAAAATTTTAGTTAAAGACATATCTGTCAAGTTTTGGATTTAAAAATAAGGGTTCCACTGCCCCAACCGAGGTTAAGTATCTCTTACATTTTAAGACAGGTTTACAAAAAATCAAAATAACCAGATGTGAACCACTGGATGCTATAATGCTGTGCTCATTGCTACAAATGTAATTTTTATGATACAGTCTAAATGAAAACACTTTTCTAGATATTCACATGAAGTTTCCTCTTTTTGGAAGGAATGCCCTTTCTCTCTTTGCATCCATCCATCTCTCTAATTTGTCGTTCCAGGGTTGTTCCCACTATTGGCACTAACCTCACAAGAACTGCCTATTCTGAGTGGCAGTTCAAGCTAGGTTAGTAACATTCAGTTTGGAAAGGCACAGGAATGATTTTTTAAATTAATATTATAATACAATATAGGAAATTCACAGAAAAAAGACGAATTTGGGGGGGGGGGGCGACGGGAAAGAGGGGTAAAATATGGTAGTTTCCCAGCCAAATAGGGGAGACTTGACTTGGTTAAAGAAAAAACAAGAAACAAGAAAACCCAAAATACAGTTTTTAAAAAGGGTTTTATTATTAAGGGAGAAAAAATGTGGGACAGTGGTGAATCTTCCCAGGAGTGTCGGGCCTACTAAAATTACCCCAAGAGTCCAACAAAAGACCCCACAACAGCATCCAAAGAACGACAGGCCTCACTTGCCTCAGGTAAATTCAGTGTACATGTCTCCTACATAAGAAAGAGACTGGGCGAAAATCTCCTGCATGGCAGAGTGCGAAGACAAAAACCACTGCTGAGAAAAAAAAAACATTAAGGCTCATCTCAATTTTGCCAGAAAGCATGGTGATGATTCCCAAAACTTTAAGGAACTTTTGGACTAAGGAGACAAAAGTTGAACTTTTTGGAAGGTGTGTGTCCCATTGCGTCTGACTTTTTGAGTTATTGAAGGTGGAATATGGAGCTAAATGTGTTCATTTCCTTCATTTACGCTCTTAGTTATTTTTGTTCCCCTCCAAGAAAACAAGGAAGTACCACCATTTAAAATGTTTTAATCAGGATTTATCCCCTAATATAAATATATGATTTAATAATCTAACAATGATTCTTTTATTTACATTTAGGTACTTATTATTAAAAGCTTAAACTAAAGAAAAAGAAAAGGTGTGATTAATTGTGATTAATCCCTGAATTCGATTAACACCTCTAACATATACACATATTTCATCTATCCACACACTCAGTTTGCATTCTGAAAAGGGTTTTTTGATGTGTAACAACAGTGGAACCTGTTTTGGTACCATATAGAATCTTTAATAAAAGAATGCACTTAAGTATAGGTTTCTTGAGTTGTCATGGTTCTATATAAACACAGAAAAAGTTCTTATTAAAGGTGTATAATCACTCTTTCTTGCTCTGTCTATATATATGTCTCTTAGGGGAAGCTGTAAAAGGCGGAGTGTTATGAAAGAGCAGGCTAGCCGTTATATTGTGTTTAACACGTTCACACTGAAGCAGCGGTCAGGAGCCGCGTTCTGTTGCCCGGGCAGCGCTGTGTGTACCTTTGTGTGCGCAGCACCTTATAACTCTTTTTTCACTCCACTGTTTGATAACAGCGTCTCGTAACTAGGCAGTGCTGCTTTAGAGGTACTGCTGTGTTTGAGTAACTCAGACTTGCTACAGATCCTTTAATCTATATGACATTATATTTACGGTGGAAACGGTGACTGATGTTCAGCAGGGGTCTGTAGATCAGCAGATGTACAGAGCATGAAAGCTGGAGTTCGGAGACTACATAGTAAAGTGTGTATGTTACATGTTGGCTACTGAATGTAAAATAAGGCCAACGTTTTATGGAATTTAACAAAGGAAAATCAGTAAAGAAGTTCAGGTGATATTTTGTTCATTTTTTCCTGCCAACATTCAAACATTCACTCAATTTGTGTCTTCTTTATCCACAGCAATTGCTTTTTTATTGTGTGTAATGTGTGTTTGAGCATTGTCTTGTTAAAAAATGCAATGCCTGGCCTTGGAAAAGATGTCATCTTGAAGGCAGCATATGTTACTATGGATTAAAGCTGCCATCACAAAAGTGTACTGATCTACACTATCTTTTGCACATTGTGTCCATATACAGAGATCCCACCTGTCACAGAAATTTAGGGAGTCTCCCGCATTTTAATACGGGCTCTCTGATTCCTGCAAATCATATACAATATTCTGGATTTTTTTTTTTTTGGTGAGTGAGTGAGTGAGTGAGTGAATAAGAGAATGAAAGCAAAAAAAACAGGAAAAGAAAGACACACACACACAAACACAAAATGAGAGAGTGAAAAATAGTATATTCTGATTGGCCTCTCTTCATGCTTAGCAGAATTTAACAAAAAAACAAATTGTCAGTAAAGAGTTTCAGGTGATTATTTTGTCCCATTTTTCCTGCAAACATCAACACATTCTTTCAGTCGGTGTCGTCTACTTTCACAGCCATGTTTTCTTTTTCTTTTTTATGTGTGCAGCGTGTGCTTGGGCATTGTCTTGTTAAAAATGCAATGGCTGTCCTTGGAAAAGATGTCTTCTTGAAGGCAGCATATGTTGCTCTTTATGTTATCTTTTTTGTTTTTCTGGATTAAAGCTGCCATCACAAAAGTGTACTGATACAAGCCCATACCAGGACCAACCCTAGTTTTTACACATTGTGTCCATATACAGAGATCCCACCTTTCACGGAAGTTCAGGGAGTCTCTCGCATTTTAATAGAGGCTCCCTGATTCCCGCAAATCATATACAATATTCTGAAAATGTTTTTTTTTTTTTAAGTGAGTGAGTGAGTGAGAGAATAAGAGAATGAAAGCAAAAAAGGCAGGGAGAGGAAGACACATATGAAATGAAAGATTGACAAATAGTGCATCCTAATTGATCAGTCTTCATGCTTAGTAGAATTCAACCCAAAAAAAATGTCAGTAAAAAGTTTCAGGCAGTGTTGGCCACGTTACTTTTAAAAAGTAATTAGTTATAGTTACTAGTTACTTCTCCAAAAAAGTCACTGAGTTACTAACAGAGTTACTCCATTACAAAAGTAACTAGTTACCAGTATAAGTAACTATTGCGTTATTTTTGCGTTAGTAAATCGTTCATTTCAACAGTGTTATTCCCATCACTGGTTTCAGGAGATATTTTGCCCCATTTTTTCTGCCAAATTCACACATTCTCTCAGTCTGTGTCTTCTACTTCCACAGCCATGTTTTATTTATGTGTGCAGCATGTGCTTGGGCATTGTCTTGTTAAAAATGCAATTGAATGCCTGTCCTTGGAAAAAGTGTCATCTTGAAGGTAGCATATGTTACTCTTTATGTTTTTTTCTTTTCTGCATTAATGCTGCCATCACAGAAGTGTACTATCTATGTACAAGCCGATACCAGGACCAAAGATCTGAAATAATGATTTGTCTGACCGCAATACAGTTTCCACTGTGATAAACTATCACAGATGAGTCAAGAACAGTTGACGCTGTTTCTTGACTTGGTTAATATAAGGCTTCTGTCTTAAGGCTTCCATGTACCACAGGATCTGTGTGGGTCCAGACTTGACAAGACCAGGGCTGACAATGTGGTCTTTGCCAGACACCTTATTAAACAATTACTAATATGTTTTCATGTTTAATTGTGAAATTCTATTGCGATTACAACATTTCTTCTTGCATTGTTTCTGGAGTCATTCTGGTAGAAATAAAAGAAATATACAGAGATCCCACCTGTCACGGAAATGAAAGCGCAGCGTAAGTTCTACTATAGACTCCAATGCTACGTCACCTAATTACCTATCCAATCAGATTTTCTCTTCTGCTTTAAATAACGATCACTCATTCAGTACCTTGCTGCATTTCAGACGCTGTTGGTCGCTCTTCCTGACGTTGTCCGCAGTTCTCTCGCTTCTGTCCCGTTCTCGCTTCTAGTGTGTCCGACCGGCGTCTCGTGTTGGCCTCCTGTTGCTAACCTCCTACTGCTGGCCGCTTTGTCGTCGGACGCCTCCCGCTCCTACTGACGGCTGCTGCTCCCCACGTCCGGTCGGCTGTGCACGGAAGACGCAATCTGCTTGCCACGCGCCGCGCCGTTGGCTGGCGGCCCGCTACTCTACCCCCTCCTGCTCTGTCCCGCCGCCGCCCCAGCCCACTGTCGGAGATAAGCCCCGGCTGTCCCGGTCCTTCAGGCGGTCGCTGTCTCGGCGTGGAGTTCGGACTCTGGTTTGGTCGCTGTCGAAGAGCGCTGTGGATCTGCTTCCGGGTTGCCTCTCCCTGTAACGCAGTGTTCTGTCGTATTGTGCAACCCGTCGTGATGTGCTTCTCGACGCCAGTGCCCATGCGCGGGGCCTTTGTTTGTTTTCTTATTTCGTGGTTTTCTGTTAAGTTGTGGTCTCCCCTCCTTACTCTTAACTGTCCTCCGATATTTTGTTTCGGCTTTATTGTATTCCTGCTGAAGCATGTTTGAATATGGGGCTTTTTCTGGCGTTTTTACTTTATTTGTGTACTAGAATAGCGCGGTTCGATAGGGTGGCAAGTTGTAACTGAGCACCGGTTCACCCGGCCCCTCTGCCTTCGCTCCGCCTCCCCTGGCCTCTGCTGCTGCTGCGGCTGGCGCGGACCTGCCCGTATCTTTCTCCTCTGGCGCGCTCTCCCTGGAACTTTGACTTTTGCTGAGCTGACTGGCGCGCTCCTGCCTGGATCTTCTAATGTTGCTGTGCTGCCTAGCGCGCTCCTGGTTCGTTCGCCGCTACTGCGCTGCTGGTGCGCTTCTGTCGGATCTGCTGCTGCTGCTACTGCGCTGCTGGTGCGCTTCTATCGGATCTGCTGCTGCTGCTGCTGCTACTGCCCTACCTGGAGCTTCTGCCGGATCTGCTGCTGCTGCTGCTACTGCCCTACCTGGAGCTTCTGCCGGATCTGCTGCTGCTGCTGCTACTGCCCTACCTGGCGCTTCTGCCAGCTCTGCTGCTGCTGCTGCTACTGCCCTACCTGGCGCTTCTGCTGGATCTGCTGCTGCGCTGCCGCGTGTGTTTCTGCCTGGGTCCTCTGCTGCTTGGCCTCTTCCTCCTCCTGTTTAGCTACTGCCGTGCCTGGCCCGGCTTTTGGTAGGCTGTTTGTTTCTGCTGATGCTGCTATGGTTTTCCCCGCGCTTGCGTGCTGTCATCCTACAAGGTAAGGTTCTTCTTTTGCCTTCCTTCCGAAGCCCGTTTGCCCCCGGCGCGTGGATGGTCCTCTTCGCGGTCTTTTGACCTTATGGCTGGCCGCTCTTCTACCTCTTTTCTTTTTCTTTTTTCTGTTCTGTCTTCTGTTCGCTGTTCTGTTGATTTTCCGGACTTTTGACTGCATTCTAACATTCTACCGCTCACTGCTTCCTTCTTCCGTCGTCTCTTCCCCGACCTCGCCTCCCTTACTGTCACGTGCAGTTACTCATGATTGGGTTTTCTCGTATTCGCTTCTTCGTCATATTTTGTATCATGTGCATGTTTGCGTTTCTCAGTGCTTTCAGTCTCTTGCGTTCCATGTCATTGCTCCTTGCACTTTGCTCCGTAAATTATTGATGGCAGTTGGCAACATCTACTGCTCTGCCTAGTTTACGGTATTCATAATGGTAATAATATTGATAGTACTAATAGTGGTAATGGTAGTAATATTAGTACTAATAATAGTGATATTGATAATAATGATGCCGATGTTACTCTTTATTTTGTAGCACCTTCATACGTTTCAATGCAGCTCATCGTGTGCTGTACATGGAATAAGCACGAAAAATAAATATGTAATGGTTAATAATAATGCTAGTGGTGCTAGTGCTAATTAGACATGATGCTAGAATACGAACTGATGTACAGTGAATTGTCCAACTGTAGTTTATTATTTATTGGTATATTTATTTATATAAACCATACATAATGATAATAATAATAATGGTACTGCTGATACTCTTACGAATTATTGTACCTGTAAAATGGATTAGTTGTTAAAGCTTGGTTTCAAGGAATATGTCTTCCTCTGCGTTTTAAAACTGTTTGCTGCTGACCTGCTTCCCGGCTTATCTTCTTCTTACCTTTTCTTTTCTATTTAATCTTCTTATCTTTTCTGTTCTTCTGTGTTTTGATCCGTATATAGTGTGTTTCTTTATTCTTACTGTTCTTTATTTCTTATGAATCGTGCTGTTGCTGCTGGATGTCTACATTTCCTTAGGGCTATTTCATATCTATGTATCTGTATCTTTATCTGTCTCTGGGTTCGCGATTTCGCTTGGGTGCTTTTCGTGTGTTCTCTGTTTGCTGTGTCGTTCGTGGCTTTTCTAGTCTCGCTTTCTTGGTTGTGGTCCGGTATTTCTCATTGTTCTCCTCGGCGCCGTTTCTTCGGCTGCGCTCGGTGCGAGCGCCGCTCTGTTTGTCGGTTTTGGGTATTTATTTCCAAGGGCGATAGTTTGCCGACTGTTGGCTATTAATTTTGACCCTCGCCCCTGGATCTGCCTCTCAGTTCTGTACGAAATGATCGGTGGTGATCGCGTGCGTTTCATTACTTTTTATTTTCTCTGAAATTATTAATAAAATACGTTGTGACCGCGAAGCTGTGATCACGATCCTCATTTAAGTTGTTCTTTCTGCACTCCGATTATGTCATTGCTCAATTTAATTACCTGGGACTCAGTAATTATAAATTAATTTCATAATTGGTAACAAACTTTCTCTCTACAAAATTATTGATGCCAATTAATAAGGAACGTCGTAATAGTCAGATTATCCGAGTTCGTTTTCTAATCCAGCTATATGCTTACTCCTCAAAGGCATTGCAAAAATCCTCTTCCTCAATTTAATATAGCTTGCCATTTACAGAAATAAATCTAATTTACAAGTCTTATATATTCTCCCTATGTTTCCACTGCATACGGCAGCTTTTATGGATTTAAGCGCACAGGCATTTCACGAGCGCGCGCCGACAATATTTATTTGATCAGTTCAATGCCTCACGCTGTCTGATTTAAGCTCTACTCCTTCCTTCATTTCTGTTTGCGCGAAACATTCTGTTGCAGATAACAGGGCCCTGTTTTTCAATTAAAATACTAAAAGTGCACTTCTATTTCTGTCTTCACTTCTGGGGCAGCTATCTGCTTTCACGCTCTTCTAAACTTTATGCGCCTCTGTTTGGTTTCACCTAATAGCTACCCTATGGCGAAACAGTGGTCAGATTTCACCTGTCAAATGTCAATTAGGAAACGCTGACCATCTCCATCCTGCTACGCTGGTCGCTCTCTTTAGGAACGACGCAGCCACATCCTCAGCGAAGCTGACGTCACCATTTGCTACTTGAAGAAGACGGGTAATTTCAGCACACCTGTCACACACTTAGACCAGAACTGGACCTACTGCTGAACGCTCAGCAAGCTCATTCAACACTGTCTAAGTAAGTATTATTTATAAGCAAACACTGGAGGCGGTGGAAGTACTACATACTTTAGAGTATGTTAATTTGTGCATCAATCCGGCGATTTAAATGATCTATTATACATCAACATTTGCTTTTGTTTCAATGCTTCACTAACAGTATTAACCAGTATTAAAACGATCTGTGATGCTCTCCCAACACTGCTGATTATCACATGTCTATACCTATAGCTTAATGCATTATGGCCCGTGGTCATTTACATCAACACATGCCAGGAGACAATCTCCTCTTTATCTTGGGCTCACAGCCCAGACGACATGACATGAGGATTATTGCATGTTACTAACAGCATGTTTTTCAGGGGTCGAACCCCGCGCTCAGCGTTTTACAGGGCGCGCAGCCCGTTACTAACAGCAACGCATGCTTTGGGGGCGGTCCCCGCGCATGAGGGCTCAACGCCCAACCTAGATGCATGTTTTGGCCCTTGGCCCTCACTAACAGCAATGCATGCTTTTCGGGCTCGACGCCCAAGTGTATGAATGTAGAGCCCGTGGCTCGACTGCTCGAGGGCGCACCCCTCGCATAACCTCTTCTCTTTCTTTCTAACCTCATTTTCCTTCTCTCCTCCTTCGCTCCTCTATCCCGTTGTTTCCCTCTGACCTCCTTTAGGCCCTATTGTATAATGTTTTCCTTCTACTATTTCTGTATTTATCTTATAACATATTTGTGCTGTATCTTAGTCGCTTCAGACAAAAAGTCGGCTAAACGTAATTTAATGCAAGGTAATATTATGATCGATGAATACAGAATGAACAAATGAACGAAATAAATAAAAGAATGAGGTAGGCACGCAGCCTACATATTTGTGGCATTCCCCGCGTATGATCGGATGAATACAATGAATGAACGAAAGACTGAAAGAAGGCATGCTACCGTATGTCTTTTGGGGACGTCCTCTACGCATAAAAGAATAACGAAAGATGAAATGAATGATTATAAGGGCTCACGCCCTCGGGGGCGCACCCCGCTCGAGCTAGTATCTAGAGTATGGAAGAGGGCTCGCGCCCTTGCGCTTCGGGGGCGCTCCCCGCTCAAGGCTCGCAGCAAGCGCATGTATGAACGAGGGCATCGGCCCATACTAACAGCATGGAAAGTTGGCGCGATCAAGCGCATCACTGGGCACTACACTCATGTTAACTCTGCTTGTTATTGCACAGAACACCCACATTTAGATGCATCCAGCATGTGCTCACATTACGCAATTCACAAGTTAAATGATAAATAAACTCACTCATGCATGGGGATATTCATGGTATAAATAAAACACACCACTGTCCACAATCTCGGTGCAACATAAAATCGTAACATTGTATTATGCTATTATTAATTAAACATTTTTTTTTTTTCTATTACAGGAAGTAGAAACCAGGTAAAGATCTGCGGTGGGTATATTTATAATTTATACTTTTGGGGTTGGCTCCGCCCTGTCTTCAGTGTACGACAGGATCTGCAGAGCCCAGATGTATCAAGCCCTGGGCCGATGACGGGCCTACGCCAAAGACTCTAATACATGAAATTGTTTCTATACGACTTTCACGAACATATACGTGTACTTGTTTCGCCTACAAATATTTTGTTCAAACATTAAATAATTCAACTAACTAAATTTGCTTCCGGAGTCGTAATAGTAGAAATGAAAGCGCAGCGTAAGTTCTACTATAGACTCCAATGCTACGTCACCTAATTACCTATCCAATCAGATTTTCTCTTCTGCTTTAAATAACGATCACTCATTCAGTACCTTGCTGCATTTCAGACGCTGTTGGTCGCTCTTCCCCTCCTCCCTCCCCGCCGCCTCCAGGTTGGTCCCGTTTGGTTGCCCGGGGGTTGGCTCCGCCCTGTCTTCAGTGTACGACAGGATCTGCAGAGCCCAGATGTATCAAGCCCTGGGCCGATGACGGGCCTACGCCAAAGACTCTAATACATGAAATTGTTTCTATACGACTTTCACGAACATATACGTGTACTTGTTTCGCCTACAAATATTTTGTTCAAACATTAAATAATTCAACTAACTAAATTTGCTTCCGGAGTCGTAATAGTAGAAGTTCGGGGAGTCTCCCGCATGTTAATAGGGGCTCCCTGATGCCTGTGTTAGCGAATGAGTGAGAAAGAGAAAGAGTGATCGCAAATAAAAAAGGCCAAGAGAGGAAGACACGCACTCACAAAATGAGACAAGTGTGACAAATATTACATCCTGATTGGCCTCTCTTCATGCTTAGTCGACCAATGAGGTCTTTGTGTGGGTGGGGATTTGCAGTATGGTTTGATTCAACACAAAAACTAGAAAAAACAAAAAAGAGAGAAAGACACGCTCACAGTAGAGTGCTATGGCAGAGTGTCCATAAAAACAAATATAGAAAATATAAAACACCTAAACCACCCTAAACTACACTACAGTCTATCTTTGTATATACATTATATTATTTTCTATTTCTTTCTTCTTTTTTTTTTCTTTGGGAATGCGCATGGGGCGTTTGAAGAATCAGGTCGGGGGGTCTAGGTCTTAATGCAGACCTGGGCTGTCAGTCTGCCCATTCAGGACAATGGTTCTCTATAAGACTCAATTTCCCAGCATTCTCAGTCCATGAACTACAATGACTTGGCTGAACACATGACTCTGCAGCATTCAGCCTCGCCCACCTTCTGATTGCTCATTTCCCACACCTGTTTGTAGTTGTATAAATAGCCCTCTGTTCTCATGGTTCTTTGCAGAGTATTACCTAGTTTTCCAGCTCTGTTACGACGCGCTTCCTTGCTCTCTTGTCTTCTTGTTACTGACTTATTTCTGTTACTAGTTTTCTCTCTTGTTGTGGATCTTGTGTTACTGACCCTGCTTCCTCCTTTGACTAATCTCTAGCCCTGCTTCTGCTCACTACATTCTGGTATATTGCTGCCCTGTTGTTCACCTGCTGTGTTGTGTACACCAATCCCTTTGGGAACTGTGTTTACAATAAACCTGTATATTTTCTAATCAGCACTTGTCTCACCTTGTCCCGGCCCTGCTGACACGGGCTTTGTATTGCCTGCGTCCACAACCAGCCCTCTGACTATATCTGACTCTGAGACTGTTGGTAAATTAAAAGAAAAAAAGTAAATCTGCAAATAGGATAATTAAAAAAAAAACTCTGGCTGCACTATCTGCCCCATTTGCGCATCTTAACGATGTATTAAGGTAGTAGTTTGCACAGCGTAGCTGGAGAAGCAGAAGCTTGCGCTTCTCATGCTGAGACTGAAAATGGAACAGAAACTAGCTTTACAGCTAAATTTGAGCGGGTCTGATATAAAAATATACAGCAGAAACACAACTAACAATCAGTAAAACAGTGTAACATTTTATAAATAATCGTCCTATAAAAGAAGCTAATCAGCACAATGATTCTCTGAAAGACTCAATTTCCCAGCATTCTCAGTCCATGAACTACAATGACTCGGCTGAACACATGACTCTGCAGCGTTCAGCCTCGCCCACCTTCTGATTGCTCAATTCCCACACCTGTTTGTAGTTGTATAAATAGCCCTCTGTTCCCTTGGTATAAAAGAAGCTAATCTAATGGTTATTAAATGATACCACAAAAGTCTTAAAGAACATTGTTAATTGTATTCATTGTGTATGTTTCCAGTAATAATACTAAATACTGAAAAATAAGACAAGAGTCCTAAAAAACAAGTGATATTATTATAACATTTTGTTGTAATAGGATACCAAAATTAGGAAAAGTCTATATTTAGTTGTTTATACAACAGATTTGATCACTTGGAACATTTGTTTGCTGTTTTGTCTCTCACTGAACAAAAAAAAGAGCTGAGGTTAAAGAAACATTCAAATGCATTTATTGCATTTTATTGTATTAACTTAAGTGATGCTGGTCTTTTGAAAAATTAGATTTTTGTGTAAAGTTGTGTAGCTGACAGTGCTGCTAGTTTTTAAACTATATTAATGTTTTAAAAACATTATTTCATCAATTTTAAATATTTAAATGATCATGTGCTCAACATTTTCATTGCATTGCTGTAATGTTTCATTTACTGTTCTTTATTAAGATAAATTGATGCTGGCCTTTGAAGAATGTGCTATTTAATGTCAGGTTGTGCTGCTAGTTAAAACAATGCAAAACTGAACCTTCAGATGTTTATTAAATAATTATTTAATCCAACATGTTTATTGTATCATTCTAATGTTTCATTTACTGTTATATTTCATATAAAAAGGATTTTTATAAATGTTGTATTGACCTAGAATATGTATGTATTGTGCAGAACCGGGTTAAGCATTTTAATCTGACCCTCTAAAACCAATCCAATTTCACATGTTGCCCCACGCCTGCCTTAAAGCTTAAATCTCCCTGAAGTAAGTTTATGCAAGATAGCATGTCTCAATATAGAGTACATCCCTACTACATATACCTATATATATATATATATATATATATACTGTCACTGTTAGATGGCACAATGTATGGGACAACATATATAGTATGAAAGTGAAAAGCTCCACCAGCGCTCCCCTGCCGCTGTGTACGTCTCACCTTGGCAGGCAGCAGGAGGCCGGGTGGAGAGCGGAGGTGGCCAGGCCTCATGAAAGGAATCCAGCGCTCCGCTCCAGAGCCCTCTCCAAACCTCCACTCATCCATCAAAGCATGCAGAGTGCCATTACGGAGCCTGCACCCGACTGCGGCCCAGCAGCACGATAACAAGACAGCAGCGAACCAGATGTGAGCGTGAGGGCCCGGGACCGGGTCCGTGCAGACCTTGCACTGTGTGCCAGGGTGTTTGGAACAGAAGGGCATATGTTTTATGTGAGACAGGTAAGACTAGAACAACCCCGCAAGTTATAATAACAAATCACGGCTCTTTAGCACAGTAACGTTTGAGAGCAGCAGTAAATAACTTACATTTAAAGGAGCACTTTGGCTAAAAATCTAATTTACACAATCTGTTCCATACCACTGCTTCTGTTTTACACTACGGTGGCTTTCAAAAATATTCATAACCCTTGAACTTTTCCAACATTTTGTCACCTTGCAACCACAGACTTTAATGTATTTTATTGAGGTTTTAAAAGATAGACCAACACAAAGTAGCACATAACTGTGAAGTGGAAAAGTCTGACAAAATATATACAAAAGAATTCATACCTTAGTAGAGCCCCCTTTGCTGCAATTACAGCTGCAAGTGTTTTGGGGTATGTATCTACCAGCTTTGTGCATCTAGAGACTGAGGTTTTTGCTCATTCTTCTTTGTAAAATAGTTCAGCAAGTTGGATGAAGAGCATCTGTGAACAGCACTTTTCAAGTTTTGCCACAAATGCTCAAAGGGATTTAGGTCAGGACTTTGACCTTTGGGCCATTCTAACACATAATAATCTAAATAATCTAAATCATTCCACTTTAGCTCTGGCTTTATGTTTAGGGTCATTGTCTTGCTGGAAGGTGAATCTTCTTCCTAATCCCAAGTCTTTTGTAGCCTCCAACAGGTTTTCTTCCAGCATTGTCCTGTATTTAACTCCATCCACCTTCCCAGCAACTGATCTGATCAGCTTTTCTGTGCCTGCTAAATAAAGGTTCCTCACAGCATGATGCTGCCACCACCATGTTTTACAGTGAGGATGGTGTGTTCAGCACTTTACATTTAGGCCAAAAAGTTCAAGTTAAGTTATTTGGTCTCATCTGACCAAAGCACCTTTTTTCTACATGTTTGCTGTGTCACTTGTATGGCTTGTGGACTTTATTAATTAATTAAGTGATATCTGAAGGCAATTCATTGTTTTATTACAGGGTTTCAGAGTTCAAAGGGTTGACTACGTTTGCACGTCACACTTTTCATTGTTGTTTATTTGATTAAAATTTAGAAAATGATCTTATATTTCTGCTCCACTTCACAATTACGTGCTACGTTGTGTTGGTCTATCATTAAAAATGTGAAAAAGTTCAAGCAATATGAATACTTTTTAAAGCAACATGTAAATGACAGTTTAGAAGATGATGGATTTCAAGGGAAGTCTCAATTCTGTCACATAACTGTATGTCTTTTCTTTAAACACTTTATGTAAGAATGACAATTGTGTTCCAAATTTAGCAAAGGTTCATTTTTGACCCTTTGACCCCTGAGCTCAGTCTGAGATTCTGTGCTATAAAGGGCAGTTTCCCGGCATCTGTCTGCATGTCGTCTGTGAACGTTTGCGATGGTTGTACCCATGGGAAACCACCTCAGCTCCTGCTTCCTGGGCCATGTGACCACATTGTGTTGCCTTAACAGTTCCTGTGGCCTTCAGTGATAAAACCATTCCTGTTCTGTTTCCCTCTTTTCCTCCTTTTTATTCCCTTCTTCCGTGGGCAAGGCCCGTCAGGCACTCTCAGGGATTGGTTTACGCCTGGTCACAGTAAGGTCACAGCCAAAATCAATGAGGAGACAGCGAAGCCTGAAGTGTGAGAGAGAGAGAGAGAGAGAGAGAGAGAGAGAGAGAGAGAGAGAGAGAGAAAGATGTGTTTATGTTTTGATTAATTCATCATGAGAAATCCAACAAGAATCTTTGTCCAGACTGCTTCAATTTTCTGTGCAATTTTCAGGGTCATTATCAAAATGCTGTCCCTTTTGGCCCTCAAAAATATACTTACGACATTATTTATCATATTTATTTGACTTTTACACAAAAATCATATTTTCCCACCTTAATCACTTTACACATTTTCACATGCAAGCTATGTGGAACAGTGTAAATTTTTTTGTTAAAAATGGCATTTAATGAAAATCTGGTTGACCTAAAGCTGCAGACATGTAACATTCTCAAATGTTGAATCTTAAATATCTTTTTTTTTAATCATTAAAAGGACCTTTTAATATTTTACAGCATAAGCTTTACAACTTAAGCTTTAACTAGCTTTAAATATGGAGATAATATATGAGAAATATATTAGGTGATTTCCAAGTTATTAAATGCTAAAAATGCAGCAAATGCCTACAGTCTATTGAAAATAAAACAGTATGAAGGTTGTGATGTCACTGATATTTATGGTTAGTTTTTTAAATGGGAAAGCAGACAAACCAAGTCTCCCTGAAGCTGCGGGAGTCTCCCGCATTTCGGCAGTGGCTCCCTGATGCCCTCGAGTCACATATAATCTCCCAGAATTCAGAACGAGTGCCTCAAACTGCACACAGGCAACAGACTTTTTTTCTCTAATCGCGTGTGGGAAGGAGAGAGAGAAAACAGAGAGGTTTCTGATTGGCCTGTTCTCTGCAAAGAGTCTGCGAGACAGCCAATCAGTTTTTAGTGTGGGCGGGCAGTGTTCCCTCCCCCCTCCCGGACGGGATTTGTTCAACTCTGAATACTCTAAATTTTATAAAAAAAACAAAAAAAAAAAACATAAAATTAATTAATATAAAATTAAAGTTTTTAATATAAAATTAATTATCATTTGGTGAATTGGTTAAATTTTATATTTTACTTTTTTTTTTTTTTTTGCCGCTGGGGGGGGGGGATGTTGGTTTGGGTGGTTGGGGGGGGGGGGGGTGACTCCCTGAAATCAACTTTTGCAACTTGGGATGTCTGGGAAAGGGTTTTCCCATGATAACAGGTCGGACATTTTAATAACTTGATACTTTCATGAAAAAAAGATAAATAAACAGCAGAATGTCTAAATTATTAATTTTTAATCTTTAAAGAATCAATTGTGTTATTTGTGGTATCAAGTAACTAAGAACAAACACTCTCTAATCCTACTTAAAGGCACAATAGCTAGGATTTCCTTGATTTTTGATCTTTTTAAAGAAGTAAAATTACATCTTGAAACTCACTTCAGCGCTGCATTGATGTGTAATAGGAGGAGTAGCGGTGCTCTCGTGTCTGTGTCGGAGCTCCTCTGAGCTCAAACCAGACTCTGTAAGTTTTCCTAGGCGGCCGCGACCAACGCTCATTATTATTGATACAGACCCCTAACATGATGCATTTGGAAAACATGAAATGGTAGATGGAAAAGCATACAGAGAGGAGACAGAGCTGGAAAAAGGGACTGATAGTAAGAAAACAGTGTGAAAGACAGTCTGAGAGGGGGAGCGAGAGCGAGGGCGCCACCCCTCCATGCTAAGCTGCTCCGCGGATCAGATGGAGGTATAGATTTTATTGAAAACATTTGTTGTGCTAAGCAGAATTCCACCCCTTTCCAATTACTTCCTCTGCATGCGCACATATTATATTTTGCATTAACTAGACAGAGAGAGAGAGCGAGCGAGGCCGAACGAGAGAAACCCGATGCTAATATCGCACGAGCGCTATTTACGACGAATAATTCATACCGCTATCATCCGTGCCAGGGAGAGATATTGATTCCCAGGAAAAATGACCTATGCATTGTTCATCACTGGTCCAGCCTTTGCTCGGAGCTACACTCAAACATGATGTATTATGATTTATGGAATACTCCACCAAAGCAGAACCAGAAAACCGCAGTGGTGTGGGAACACTCAGACGCCAGAATCATCCATTGTGCTCGACAAGACTAGCTGCCATCCAGTGTGTATTGTTAGCGCTATAGCAATGGAAACGCAGCCTGTTTTAATGGCTTGGCTACATCAGAAACGTCATCTATAACCATCTGTGGTAGTTTCCCCTGTTCATTGTACTGTAAACAGCGTTTAATGTAGAAGGGTCATTCTATAGAAACGGCTGTTTTTGTGTCCCTAGAATTTACACATATATTACACTTGAAAAAAACACATTTAAAGTTTAAAATAAAACAATACGATATTTTAAAAATTAAACCTTCACTTTTTATTCTACCCTTTACAAATAGCCTTGTTACTCCTATTTCATTTCAGCTTGTTTTCATTCCGGCTTCTCATCATTTAATAAAACCCTATCCAGATAAATCTCTCCATCCAGATAGAGTGAATCTGATTGTGGTTGGATGTGGAGAAGTATAAACAGATACCATTCCGACATCCTATTGGTTTATAGGCGATACATCACAACTGCACATGTCATACACATATATCACACTTGAAAAAAAAACGTATTTAAAGTTTTAAATAAAACGATGATATTTTAACAATTAACAACCTTCCCGAGCCATCAGTTTAGCAATAGGGTGAAGTCAGCTAAAATGTACCACTTTTTGGAAAATTACTTCAAATAAAAACGTCAAATAAGCTTTGTATGAAGTCTAATCTAATGATATTTTTATAAATTCCAAAACATTGTTTGGAAACATTTTGCTTTGTTGGTAATCTTTTGTAAACTATTATTAGATGTACAGTTATGTATTTTGCCGAGTAGGGAGCCGTCAAGGGGCCACAAAATATTTATAGATGGGTCAAGTTATTATTTCATCAGTCACACCGTGTTTAATCACGGATTGTAATTTTTTCATTTAAAATGTATGTTGCAAATTCAAAACTATATAAAAAATATATATCATATATAGATTTTTTAAATATACTTGGTATTTTAGTATTTTATCTTTGTAGTTAGTCACATTTTTGTGTTTTTGTAGATTTTCTCTCCTTGTATTTTTACTATACATGGACAAAAGGACAGGGGCACTTCAGGGGTCCAATCAGATTTCAGCTGGGTCCATTTCCCCTAGAACTGCCAGTGATCTGCCATGACCATAAAGTATATTGTCGATGTCCAATGAAAAACAAGTATCTTCAAAACAAGCAACTTTACAAGGAGAGAGAAAAAACCTTCAAAACTTTCAATGGAAGTCAATGTAAAAAGTTTAAAATTTCAGGTCATTTTGAAGTATTTCTATGGGTCCTTTCATTAACAAATTTTGTGTGTTTGAATTATGTAGTAAACTAATATAAAATATTATTTATATGACAAAAATTAATTCACGCTATTAACATTACCTGACTTCTATTTACCTACATTATATATAAAGATCTATGAAGTAAAACATATTATAATCCTCTGTCTCTGTCTTTTCACATGTTCTCATTTATCTCATCATTTCATATAAAGCCTTTAGGGAACTGTGAACAAATGAAAAACGACTAGATTAAATAACATATTTCAGCAAATACATGATGATTGACATGTGGTATGATGTTCAGAAACAGCTGCTGTATTTTGTAAAATTATGTCACTGGTTTTACCTTTCTTTGCCACTCACAATATAGATTTTTTTTTTTTTTCAAAATTTTCCCATTTTCTCCACAATTTATACGGCCAATTACTCAACCCACTCATTAGGACTCCCCCATCACTAGTAATGCCCCAACATACCAGGAGGGTGAAGACTAACACATGCTTCCTCCGATACATGTGAAGCCAACCACCGCTTCTTTTCAAACAGCATTGCCGAGTAGCATCACAGCGCTAACGCTCGGAGGAAAGCGCAGCGACTCGGTTCAGATACATCAGCTCACAGACGCCCTGTGCTGCAGACATCACCCTAGGAGTGATGTGGGGAGAGAGCGCCATCTACCCACCCGGAGGGAGAATGGCCAATTGTGCTCCCTCTGAGCGCCGGCAGTTTGATAGCAAAGCTGCATGAGCGGGGGTTCCAACCTGCGACCTCCCGCTCATAGTGGCAGTGCTTTAGAACGCTGCACCACTCAGCACTTGTAATACACATTGTTAAATAGATAAGTAATGTGCTAACTAATTATTAATTGACACTGGTTAAGACATTATTAAACATTCCTCAGTTTGAATGCTTAAGAGTTTTGTAAATAATGATAAATTGAGACATGTCTTAAAATATTTGTAATGATGATTAATGTCTTCATTAGTGTTAATAAATTATTAGTTGGGGCATTATGTTATAAGTTCTGCTAATAATGTACCCTAATTGTAAAGTGTTACCAATATATGCATAATTATAAGTTTAAATGTTAAAAAAAGAAAACAATTCAGCATTTAAAAAGTGAACATTCCTGTAGAATGACACAGAAGGATTTTTACTCTCTTTTTTTCTCTTAATGTATTTTTGATCCAGAGGTTGTTAGCCAGTTGGCTGCCTTAAATTAGCAAAACTCAACAACGAGGATATGAGTTATGATCCAGCCTCATAGCGAAAGGCGTGGGGTCAAATGGAAATGCTGACGGTCCAGTGTTAGCTAGTCATACTTCATTTATTTAGCAGTTTCAACACATTGTTCATCACAAACATGACGAACACGACAAATTGATGATTAAATATTAAAAATAACCAACATTAATCTCATCCAGTCACAGCAGTCATCCAGGAGATGAGTGAGAGAATGGAATCACTCTCAAATCCCTGTTTCACTCTCTGATTTTCAGTCATTCTCTCTCGCTTTCTCCCTTTCTCAATATCAAAGCTCGTTTTTCCATAGTGCCGCACCACTCAGCGCAATATAGCAGGAAGAACGACGCCCCTTCCAAACACCTCAGGGGGCTACTTTAATGTTTTTCTCCTCCCTCCCTCACCTCTCCTCTTCTCACTCTTTCAGCCCGTGGAGAAGGGCGGATATTACAGATTTGGCTCATGGGGTTTTGTTTATGAAATCTCACACTGAAATATTAGCGCTGTTAGCCGTTAGCCGCTAGCTGGGAGATCTTGGCAGCAGCGGGTCTGACAGAGGATTTTTTCCCTCTAGTGAGAAGCTTTTGTGAGCAGTTGAATCCTGTCTCAGCAGGACGATGGGTTCAGTGACTTCCCAGCGTGCTAACCCTCCGTAAGCAACAATGCTCAGTCTGAGAGCAATGAAATAACCAAGTCATTAACACTGACCTCATAGTATTCACAGCTCCCCTGTGGACAAGGAAGTCATTTGCAGATCTATATCTCTGCAGACCTTTAGAGAAAAAAAAAAAAGAATATAGAGTGCTATGGAAAAGTCTGGAAACCCTTAATCATTTTCATGAATTTACTTAATAACAAATCATTGGTTGTTCAGATCAGCAATTTCAGTTAAATATTAAATATATCATATAGTAGATGAACACAATGATATTTGGGAAGTGAACTGAAGTTTGTAGGTTACAGAAAGTCTGCAATATTTCTTTAAACAAAATTAGGCAGGTGCATAAATTTTACATCAATCAATAAAATTACGTCAATATTCAGTAGATCCTCCTTTTGCAGAAATAACAGCCTCTAAACTCTTCCTATAGCTTCCAATGAGGGTCTGGCTTCTGGTTGAAGGTATTTTAGACCATTCTTCTTTACTAAACATCTCCAGTTCAGTCAGGTTTGATGATTTCTGAGCATAAACAGCTCACTCTAAACCACACCACAGATTTTTTTTGAATATCCAGGTCTGAGGAACTGAGATGATCATTCCAGAATGTTGTACTTGTTCCTCTGCGTGAATGTTTTAGTAGATTTTGAGCAGTGTTTAGGGTCAATAGCTTGTTGAGGTAGCTGCACATTTTCACATAGCTGATTTTTAACAAATAAACCACAAATGTGAGGTCTAAACCACTATGTTACAGGTATGTATTTTCTCCTCTGCTGATACTGCTGCAATGTGCATTCTGGGATGTCAGACTTTACACAAGTCACCTTTCATGCATCGTCGATAATGAGGAAGAAGTAAAAACACATCCAGGTCTTTGTAGTGTACGCCTGATGACGTTTCCCAAGTCTACAAAAACACAAGTACAGACAAAAACGCAGATTGAGAAACACGACTCTGTTTGTGGCGTGTGCTCAGAAAAGGCTTCTTCTGCATTACTCTCCCATACAGCTTCTCATTGTACAAAGTGTGCTGAATAGCTGAACGATGCACAGAGACACCATCAGAAATGTAGACAAACACCTCACTTCCAGACCACCACGCCCATCAGTGTAGATATACTCCTAAACTCTGATGCTATTTTAAAGTTGTGGGCGCAAGGCATGAAATAGATGAGGTGTAAGGTAGCAATAAGCATTGCGGCGTGACTTGCACAGGTTGTTAGATAGGGCCCTAGGGTTTGGCTGGGATTAACTAGTATACCGGGTTAATTTCCCATCTGGTGTGTATTATTCAGCACCGCATGAGAAGCATATTGGTAGAGCTCACTAGCTAATGCTAGCCAGAAAACATAACAAGCTAATACATTCTGGACTGGAGTGTGGGGGCTGTATCTCAGCTCTAAGTCAAATGCTCATCCCACTCTGCTAACGTTGAATATTTTTGAGTATTTTAGGTCCATTTATAGTGTTTATGGACCTAAAAAAATATTAAATATTAAAAAATATTTTTTCTCTTTTTCAAGTTCGATTGTTTACACTCTGAAGCTGTTTTCCTGCAAATGCCGACTGATTCCTTTATATATTGTATTATTGTTTGGGACAAAGTAAACCCTATAGTAATAAAAGACTTAATTTAAAGCTCTAATAGAACAGATTTAATGATAATAAAAAAATGTGTGAGCACAAGGAGAGACTAAAACCATGAAAAAAAACAGCCAAACAAACAGTACTTCTCTCATCACATCACTGATGGAGACCCTTATCCACTGTTCCTCCCAACATCAAGAGAGTGAATTCCACTCTACAATCTAATGAAACTAATATAAAAAACATAAAAACATGCAAAATGCCCACAAACAAAACCCTAATAACTCCAAACTTAGAAGAAAGGCAGCTGCAGAGCATTCTGTCAGTTAAGAAAAATCAGGAGGCGGAGCCTGAAAAACAGAATACACTGAGTTGAAACTGCTTTTGTGAAGTGTTTAACAATGAGGTCTGTTGGGATAACTTTCAGGGAGTCCAAAATGTGTAACATTTTGATTTTGTGATTTCAACACTATGGATTTTATTGTTTAAGATCTAATAGCTTGCAATAGTCATTAGACAATAGTACCTTAAAACCTATTGACATAGAGCACTGAGTGAAAATAATACTGAGTGAAAACCATTATCTGAATGACCTAAATTCCAGCATGTGATATGGTGGCTGTGGTGACTGTGGTGGCGAGGGCACATCCATGCCTCAGGGGGAGGCCCGTACCTACATTGTGTCTCAACATCCTGTTGCCAAAAATTCACTGCATGTATTCCAGCCTCTTCCTGGCCTCTCGCTACCTTCCTCTCCCTCTCACTACCTTTTGTGGTTGTGTTTTTTCCTCCTAACATGCCTGTTCCAGTAGCCTGACTGCACACCATGAATTTTATATCCTCTTGTCTGTGTATGCAGAGTGGAGTCGAGTGGAGCGTCAGAGGGGAGCATAGCGAGCAGGATATGAGCTTACACACTTTTATGAAGCGCTCTCATAAATGCCACTCAACTTCAAACAGCCCTCCTTCTTCAGCCCGACTGCTGGGTTGCATGTGTGGGGCCTGGTGTTTGGGTCAGTTCTGTCTACACTGAAGATCCACACTGGCTGGTTCGGCATGCCCTGCTGATCCACTTAGACTTGCTCTGACTCAGTTGCTGATCTACTCAGACCTTTTCTGAAAGGTTGATGTTTGCTGATCTTGCAGGAGCTGCTAACCAACCAAGGCTGGTTCTGTTAAAGATAAGTTCTGCAAACATCTCTGATCCACTTGGGTCAGTTTTCAAACGCTGATGATTGAGATAGGATTGATTTAAGGTGGTTCCTGCAAGTCAGAATCATTCGTGGTTCATCTGGATTGGTCCTACAAGCACTGTCCATTAACCCTCCTGTTACGTTATGGGTCAAATTAGCCCGTTTTAAAATTTGGAGATCTAGAAAAATAGTTAAAAGTATTTTTAATTGAAACGTCTTCTGCTTGCCTTAATTAGTGTTATTAACATATAATATAAAAACGGTTCATCTCTCATATTTACAACCACCCCTGCAAAAACAAAAACTAAAACTAAATTGCAATGTTATGTAAAACTGTTGTTTTATATTACTTTTTTAAAGTAATAAAATAGTAAATAAAATAAAATAGTAAAAAGTTTGAACATGTATTTCTTTATGAAAAACAAGTGAATAATCCTAATTGAACCATTACTTACAAGTAAATACTGCTTATTAGGATTTTTTGGTTTCAGACATCTTTTAGATAACTGAACATGCACCTGTTTGACCCAGGAACACCATTAACCGGGCAGGATTAACTGGACAATTTTGTCAAAATTTTAACTATAAGACACTCCAAGTGGTCCAGTGGACTAAGGTGCTGCCACTGTGATCCGAGGATTGGATCGGTTGGTTTGAATTACTGATCGTGCTGTTTGTCATCAGCGACCGGAGTCAGAGAGAGCACAATTGGCCAATTGCTCTCTCTGGGTGGAGGAATGGTGCTCTCTCCCCAGATCATTCCCAATGTGATGGTGGTCAGCACAGGTATCTTGTTGGCTGTTAGCTGAGTTGCTGTGCTTTTCTCAGAGCATGAGACTGGCTACCCAGTGATGCTGTATCAGCAGCAGTTTTATAAGAAAAAGCGGTGGTTTGCTTCACATGTATTGGAGGAGGCATATGTAGGGGCATTACTAGTGATAGGAGGAGTCCTAATGAGTGATTTATGTAATTGGCCCTCAAAATTGGGCAGACAATTAGATAAAATTAAAATGAGAAAAATTGGGGAAGTTATGTTTGGGGAAGTACTGGTGATCCACTTGGGCCAACTGCAAGCACTAATGCTTTATTGTCCAGATTTGTCAAAATTCCTTATGCAGTTGGTGCAGTTCTACAAGCATTTTTGAGCCAATCAAGCTCTGCAAGTATCCCTGATGTACCTGGGCTGGACCTGGAAGTATTGTGGATCTATTCTAGGCCCTCTTGGTGCTGATGACCAACTCATCCTGGTTCCTGGCATCTTGACATGCACTGCAGATTCACTCGGGCCAGTGATGCAATCCCTGCTGATCTTCTCTTGCTGACTCTGAATCTAAATTACTTGAAATATGTATTTTTAAACTGATGTCCCACTCACTGGATCATCTGGTACTGCAGAAACTGATTATCCTATGAATTATTTGGGCCGATTACTGCAGAACTGTTTATGTGAGGACTCTGCTGGTATGGTATTAATCACAGGGATGATGGCCAGTGACCTCAGACCCAGTGAGAAACAGGAGCCTGTGTGAGGTCAATCAGAATGACCTTAGGTCGTTTGTCAGAAGTGTTAATGAGCACTGAAACACTGTTGAAAATGCCCTGTTGGCCTTTGCATTAGTGGTATTGTGCTTGTCTTGTTTGTCCTGGACATTTCTGTTTTGGCTTTAATAAATAAAATAAGAGTAAAAGAGGTTTATTTTTTTTCTGTTGGACCAGGTCTAAATGATGGTGCGGACATTGGGAGCAGTCCTCCTTATAGCCAAATCCAGGTTCCAGTTCCAACAAAGATACTGTATTAGAAAACACTTCTTACTCACTGAATTCAGGTCCCATTGGCACAGGTTATAAAATAAAGCACCAAGTCATGCACAAACATACATGAAAAAATAGGTGATTCTAAAAAGCTCACAGAATTCCAGCATGGTACTCTAATACAATGCCACCAATGCATTAACATTAGCTAAAAAACTGTGCACCAGAAACTTCATGGAACAGGTTTCTATAGCCGAGCAGATGCATTCAAGCCTCACCAACACTGTTTCGAAGATTTGGAGTCTAGGTTTGGTAAATGCCAGGAGAATATTACAAATGTGGCTGCAGCACTGTGCCAGCTGTAAAGTTTGGTAGAGGAGGGATAATGCTATTGAGCTTTTTTCCAAGCATTTTTTCTATAGGCTCCTTAGCGAAGGGATGTTATGTTGGGGAAGACCCTTTTCCATTCTAGCATGACCCAGTGTGCCTCAATACAAGAATTAAAAAGGCATATTTAAATGAGTTGGATGAGAGCCTCTCAAAGCACACAGTAGGACTATCCAGCAGTCTTTGTCTGAGGGAGGAATCTATACCTACTGTTAAACTAACAGTAATGTGTGGTAAACGTTTAGCATATATATGCTATAGCCAGCAACAGCTTATATGCATAAAAGTGACAGAGCCCTTAAATGGCTCATTCTGAAAGCAACTTTTAAGATCTCTTTATGTGAGAGTGATTTTGTGCAAAGAACTTTAGCCCATAGAGCTATTCGAACTTGTGTAAAAAAGAGGAAAAATAAGCAATGATACAAGCGAGAGAGTGTTATAAAGTGTAATATTGGCACTGAGCTGTGGCTGCGCTGTTTGTAAGCTTGTAAGCGCTGCCTTGTTGCTAGGCTACCTGTATGTGGTGTAATAATACACGGAGAGCTTCAGTTACAGTGCATTATCGGCTGATAACAGCACTCACAGAACGCTTTTCCACCAAATACATTGCACGGTCAAAACTAACTGTGATATAAGTTAGTTACTCAAGTGTACTCAAGATATTCAAATCTGACAGTTTATTTAAACGTTTAGTACCCTTTCGGCTGTAACCCTACAAGTTTTTTACTCACCTTTTGCGGACAATCTATTACTGCTCAGAGACTCCCTCATCGGATTGCCGCAGCGCCGACTTGGACTGGGCAGTATCTCAGGCTCAAAAGTCTTCTTTCTCCTTATGTAGTCTGCCTTGATATCTGGTCCTGGGATTTAAAGTCTGCCAAGCTGATACCTCGCTTTTTACGCACTGTGTTGGATGTGTATTCTCCCGGATCAACACGTCCACGGCTAGCTGTGTCCAACGACAGGTTATACTCTCCATAATGTTGAAATATTCGGTCAGCCAACTGATGAAATTCAACAATTTCACTGCTCCATCATGTATATCAGTTATTAAACAACTTGGACTCCTTCGCCGACCTTGCTATGTACATAGAAGCCTGCAGAGAAAGTTTGTTTACTCTACCACCGGGAACGCCATTCCTTCTATCTGGTCTGCTGCTCGCACTGTCGCACCACAAACGCGTCATCAGAGCTCTACTGCTTCTTGCATTAGCAGCGTTAGGGTTCCCATGGCAACGCCACCCGCTGAGCAGGATGGAAAACGTGGAGTGGATCTCAGTGTACTTCAGCCTATACAGAGGCTCACTGTTTCGGCAAATATCAAAATTGAACTGTTTAATACACAGTCATTAACAAATAAATCCTGCCTCATACATGACCACATTCTGGACAAGGATCTGGATATAATGTGCCTTACAGAAACATGGCACCAACCAGAGACATTTTCTGTACTAAATGAGACGTGTCCATCCGGCTACTGTTATCTTCAGAAAGCCCGCAGCACAGGACGTGGTGGTGGCCTGGCTACTGTCTACCGCAGTGATCTGAACTTGTCCTCTCTGCCTCTACCAGAGCTTTCATCTTGTGAATGCCTGGCATTTAGATGTAAATTGCCATCTCCTGTGACAGTTCTCCTTATCTATCGGCCTCCTAAACCAAACCCATCTTTCATGCCTGAGATGTATGTAGTGGATTAACCAGAGGATTTCTTCATTGCTTGGACACAAACACACACTACCCCCACTTTACGGCCTATAAGGAAACTTCGAACCCAGAACACTCTAAAAAAACCTTGGAGTAATCTTTTTTTCAAACAACCTTAAATTTCAAAATGGCATTTACTGACTATTTCTTCACTCAGCCTCGCTCAAGAGCCCTAAATGCGAGTTTAGGGTAAAATTCTGTTTACATTCCTCCAAGTCATAAACCTCGGAGTTAATGTAAACATTTGGAACATTTGCAACACCATCACTAGGACGGGACTGCGGACTTAAGAGAGTGTCAAAACTTAATTAATGCCTTGGAAATTGTTAATTCACCAAATGTTGTACCAATTTAGGGGTTTGTGCCTAGTTATTTCTGCAATCACTTAGAAATAAGATTAGTGAAATTAAGAGAAATGTTCTAAGCTTGGGATTCCATTTTCAACATTGCAGGCTCAAATTCTGTGGGGTGCAGAAAGAACTCCTTCCCCCACCATCGTAAATTCCGATGCCAACCGCTTATCTAAGCACTCAGCAAAGGGGAGGAATTTCTCACTCAGAAGATTTTGCTTAAAATACATATATATTGACTATATAAAAAAGGTGTTTTATAGAATGTTTACTAAATAATGGTATATGTGTCTGGTATATGGTATATGTGTTTGGATGTGTCCTGATTGAATTCTCCTACACATTCAAGTCTGAATCAACAAGGTTTAATTAGCATTTGATAATTTAGCTTTATTTGGTTATCAGTGGTTTAACCATGTATTATCTTTTAAGTGATTTAATTGGGTTTAAATAATAACATGACTCTTGATCTCTTTCTGACAGAGTACCATCCATCGTTGTATTTCTAAGATTATCTTGAATATTACATGTTTGTGGGCAATATATATATATATTACATTTATTGTGATTCAATTGTAAGATTGTTTGTTTCCTGAATTTATCCTCACAAACTGATATGCTGAAAAATGTATTTTGATCCACTGTTTAATTGAGTTTTCTTTTGGTTTGATCTATTAGAAAAATGCTGAAGCATGCTGACCATGTGAGCGAGGGGGGGTTTATGGCCCTTTGTGAATCCCCACCAAAGTTTGAAATTGCTCCTAGACCAATCAAAACACAGACATTTGGGCCACAGGGCCAATCATAGCTCAGGGGCCAAACAGGCCACAGAGACTAATAGTTAAACTGGGCAGACACAGTTCAGTTTCCAGTTTAGTTTTAGAGTTGCCAGTTGAGTTTTGGGAGTTCAGGTCAGAGCAGTTGGAGGAGAAGCAGTTAGAGAAGGAGTGGGAGAAGGAGTTGGAGAAGATGAGTTGAGGAAAACAGTTAGAGGAGAGAGGTTAGGGAGCCCAGAGATGGAGAAAGGATAGACTGTTAGTTTAGTCATCTTAAGTTAGTTTTCTTAGACTAGTGCATTTAATCTTCAAGTATATTAATATTAGCTATCCTAGTTAAAATATCTAAGGTTATTTTACAATCTACGAAGCCAAGCATTATTCCATCTAAGTTTAGCTAAAGTACAGCTGAAAAAGAGATCCGCCAGATCCAACCCAGAAATCTGCGGTCCGGAGGCCACCAGCAAGCCACCTGAGAGCGAAGGGATTTCCCTGTGGGTTCTAATGGGGCTCCGTGCTGACACAGGAAGTCCACCCACCCTGCAGACAGGCTCACGTGATCCTTTTTCGGGGTGAAGCAGCAGACGACCAACACAGACGGACGTCACAGAGGCCCACTTCAACACCTCAGAGTAAGGCAGAGCTGGGTTTAATCTTTCGGCAGATGGTGTTCTGTTGGTCATGGTCTGGGTCGGGTCTTTAATAGAGCGTCTTTAGCTTAGATGACTCATTTTGAGTTGCTTGGTTGGAAATAAGAACTGGTTTCGTAGACTTAAAATGCCTTAGACCCTTATTTAGAAATATTCACTTAAATAGTTCTATTAATCTTTATTCCTTTCATATCAGCATTATAACGTGTTTGTTCTTTTATTTCTCATTTATTATTCTACACTATGATTTGATATATAATGGCTACATTATGACTTTTTAATGAATTATTTACTCATATCTGTGTGATTTAATAAATACTTTTATTTTACAAAACCTGTCATTTCAGTGTGTTTTTCTGGATAACTTGGTTATGAAAATTTCTGTCACCTGTAGAAACCACACCCTGAGATGTCTTGTGTTATTAATTAATTTGATTAATTAATTAATTAATTAATTAATTAATCTAATTAAATTAATTTAATAACTGGCGCCCAATTAAAAAATATTTCAACATCTCAATTAGCACCAGGTATTAAACCACTGAGCCGCTACATGTACAATCTCCTCTCATCATTCTGCACAGCCTCTTCCAACATCATCATACTTGGAGATATCAACATTCATGTTAACACTCCTTCATGTCGCTTTGCAGCTGAATTTCTCCAACTGCTGGACTGCTTCAGTCTAAAGCAACATGTTGATGTCCCCACACACACAAGAGGGCACACTCTTGATTTAGTCATTACTAACTCTGCCTCTGTTAGTAATATTTCTGTGTTTGATTTAGGTGTATCTGATCATAAAGTGATCTCTATGGATTTGCCAATTTTGTCCTCATTCATGAAGCCAAAACGACAAATGTGCTTCAGAAATTTGAAAAAAATTAATCCAGAGGCCATGACAGTCGATTTGGAGCATCGTCTACATACAGACTTGCCATCGGCCAATGACGCAGTGGATTTATACAATAAAACTCTGAGTAGCATCTTGGATGTCCATGCTCCTGTTAAAACCAGAATGGTTACCTTCTCTCGTTCAGCTCCCTGGTTCACAGATGAGCTAAGGAAGATGAAGGCAGCTGGCCGTGCCCTTGAGCGGCGTTACAAAGCTTCGGGCCTCACTGTTCACAAGGCAGCGTATCGGCAACACCAAAAACTCTACTCGAAGTCCATTACAAAAGCACAGTCACAGTTTTATGGAAACATCATCACAAACAGTCTGGGAAATTCCAAGCAGTTATTTTCAACGGTGAACAATCTCCTAAAACCAAAAGCCCTCTCACCCACTGAAAGTACTGAAGAACACTGTAATACCTTCATTACATTCTTCAGAACAAAAATTTCTTCAATCCGTTCTACACTCTCAACCTCCTCCACCCTACCCATGCAGAATACAAACTCACAGCCTGAGGTCTCCCAGCCCCTCAACTGTTTTTCAGTGGTCTCACAGCAGGAAGTGGAAGGCATTATCAGGAAAATGAGACCATCCACCTGTGCCCTGGACCCCTTCCCCACTTCACTGGTGAAAGGTAACATCTCTGCCATAAGTCCTCTGATCACCACAGTAATAAACCACTCTCTTCAGGCTGGGCATGTTCCAACTCCTCTAAAGGCTGCTATAATCAGACCAATTCTCAAAAAAAACATCTCTTGATCCTGACATTTTTGCAAACTACAGACCCATCTCCAACCTTCCATTTCTCTCTAAAGTACTGGAAAAAGTCGTTGCAAATCATCTTCAGGATCATCTTCAACATAACAACCTTTTTGAAATACTTCAGTCTGGTTTCCGTACTGCTCACAGCACAGAAACAGCCTTGGTTAAGGTTACAAATGACCTCCTGATGGCAGCAGACACTGGCACACCTTCCCTCCTCATTCTCCTGGATTTGTCTGCTGCATTTGACACTGTCGATCATGGCATTCTTCTCAACCGGCTTCAACATACCATTGGACTCACAGACACTGCCTTTAACTGGTTTCAGTCGTATTTGACTGACAGGACAGAATATCTGACATTTGGAAAGGCAAGATCTCTGACACACACTGTGACCTGTGGAGTCCCCCAGGGATCAGTTCTTGGCCCCATCCTCTTCACTATATACATGCTTCCCCTTGGCAATATCATTAGACATCATGGAATTTCATTCCACTGTTATGCTGACGATGTACAACTCCATCTCAAAATGGATACACACTCCTCTGCAGCCTCTCCGTCATCATCAGTAGCGCAACTTGCCGCCTGTGTTGAAGATATACAGGTGTGGATGAAGCAAAACTTTCTTCAGTTAAATAGTGCAAAAAGAGAGGCAATTTTGATTGGAACTCCTAACCAGACTCTATCAACCCCAATAACCAGTATCACATTCTCTGGCCACAACATTCCACTCTCCTCATCAGTTACCAATCTTGGCGTGAGGTTTGACACACACCTCACCTTTGAGGCTCATATTAAACACCTGTGCAAGAGCTCCTTTCACCACCTCAGAAACATTTCCAAACTTCGCCGTACTCTGAACATATCTGATGCAGAAAAACTGGTCCACACATTCATCTCCTCTAGACTTGACTACTGCAATGCACTTCTCCTTGGGATTCCTGGCAAGAGTCTTCAGAGGCTACAGTATGTTCAGAACAGCGCTGCTCGGATCCTGATGGGAGTGCGAAAATATGAACATATTACACCCATCCTCCGTTCTCTTCATTGGCTCCCCATCTCTGCTAGGATTGAGTACAAGGTTTCCCTCCTCACCCACCAGTGCATCTACGGTAACGCTCCGTTTTACCTTAAAGAACTCCTCACTCCACTGACTTCATCGCGGTCTCTACGTTCTGCAAACACAAATCGCCTCCTCCCCCCCGAACTAAACTCAGCACCATGGGGGACCGGGCCTTCTCAGCTGCTGCTCCTCGCTTATGGAATGCTCTCCCTGACCATCTGAGGGCCCCGCAGTCGAGTGAGAGCTTCAAAAAAGGACTAAAAACCTTTCTGTTTAGCAGAACATATGATTGTTGACCTTATTATTTATTTATTTTTATTTTTTTCTCTCTCTCTATAGTACAGTAGTTTTTAGGTTTAGAGTGACGTTCCTATAGTGATGCTTCTGCGATGTAGCACTTTCAAGGATTCAAGGATTCAAGGATTCAAGGGGATTTTATTGTCATTCGCATCTTATGTGGTACATGAGGTGGAACGAAATTGTGATCTCACGATCCAGTTTACACCCAGGAGCTGTTATTAAATAGATATATAGATAAAAGTACAATAAAGGAATACAATAAAAATAGAATATACAAAATAGTTAAAGATAAATACCCCAAATGAATAAATACCCCAAATACCCCAAATTTGAGATCTGTTTTAAATGTAAAGTGCGTTTACAAATAATATTATTATATTTATATTTTTAAGTGCTTAATCGGTTGCTAAGTAAAAGTTAATGCTATTGAAGAGTCATGTTTTACAACGTAGAATATCGTAGGTTTAGTTGTAATTGGAATTGTTGTAAACTAGATTGTATTTCAAGTCATTTGACCAAAGCATAACAATGAAAAGAAATTAAATCTGGACATGAATTTAGACAAAGAACATAGAAGAAAGCTGTGGCTTTTTAAGAGGTTTTATGGCCTGTATGGTACGATACAGCACTTAAAGCCAGTCTGAGAGCCAAAAAAAAAAAAAAAAGCACCACACAACAAAGACAAGGCTCTGACTGTGAGGTAAGGTCAGGGTTCTGGGTTAAGGTTATGAATTTGGGGCAGGATCAGGGTTAGGTTGTGGTTTTGGGTCGTTCCATCAACTCTGCTTGACTCTGGAGGGGAGTTTTGATTGAATCCAGATTTTTTATTGGCCTGGTGGGGATTAACAGGATTAACACTTTGTGACCTGAACGATGGGGATTAGGGTGAACGTTAGGTCACCGGCAAAGCAGAGACAGGTGCTGCTTCTCCTCCTGTATCACTCAGTGTTAGGTTTCATCAGCACCTCACCTAGCCTCACCTACATGCCCAAATGCTTTTAACCTTTGGGTCCTGTCTCAGAACGGAGCTCTAGCTGTTCTAATGGAAAAAAAGGTTGAGCTCTCGTGAGGATGATAATACCCAGTGTATGTGTGTGTGTCTCTGTGTGTGCGCTTGTTTTTCCTTCAGATCATTCAGTTTTATGGAACATTTGTTCCTCATGCATCAGTGGGTACTGGAAGTCTCCATGCTGTCGCGCTTCCCAAATTTGTAAAGCTGATTCCAAGAAAGTAGAATGCAAATTCGACATTTTACTCACCGCAGTGGAACTTTAAACATGATGTACTATTTGGGGGCGAGTGTGTGAGGCCTTGTACTGCTAAACTGTAGCCAGCCCTGATTAAAATATATATAAATGATATATCTCTGCACAAGGTTGCAAATGCAACTTTATAAATACACTGCCTGGCCAAAATAAAAACTACAGTTGGTCTGCAGGTCTAGGTTCAGCAACAGTATGTGCTGAAAGAACGAGGTCAGCTGACTACCTGAATATACTGAATATATTATTCCAGGTTATTCCATCAATGGATTTTTTCTTTCTTGATGGCACGAACATATTCCAAGATGACAATGTCAGGATTCATGGGGCTGGAATTGTGAAAGAGTGATTCGGGGAGCATGAGATCATCATTTTCACACATGGATTGAGAGAGTTCACCACAGGGTCCAGATCTTAACCTCATTGAGAATCTTTGGGATGTGCTGGATGGAGGAGGCTTTGTGCAGCGGTCAGACTCTACCATCATCAATGCTGCTGCAAGATCTTGGTGAGAAATTTATGAAACACTGGATTGAAATAAATCTTGTGTCATTATTATAAGCTAAAGACAGTCCAACTAAATATTAGAGTGTGTGACTTTCTCTCTTTGGGTTAACCATATTTTATAGAGGGTACACACTTGGACGTTTGCATTTTGTGACTTAATATTACAAAACTTTATGCAGTGCATTTTTTGTGAGTCACAGGCCAAGTTTTTGTGCAGTTACTCCAGGCATAACTAGGTGGCGCTATGTCATAAAAATTTTGTTGATGTTACGCCCTCGCTATGTTTTCTGGTGTCTTCCCCGTTTCCTAGTGTGTTTCTCTTGTACTTTTCCATTACGTGTGTCTATTTTGTAACTCCGCCCCTTCCCAGGTGTTCTGTGTTTCATGTTTAGTATAAATAGTACTTGTTAATCTATGTTTGCGGTCGGTCTTTGCACCTTCCCCTGTTGTCTGTCTCGCCACGTTTACGTTATTGCTCTAGTTCTCGTTCTTTGGTTGTTTGTAGTTTCTCGCTCTTGTTTATATTCTAGTCACGTTTGGTTCCTGTTTGTTTCCTTTGTGTATCTTGTATATATTTACGTATTATTCCCTGTATATATATCCCTAGCCCTGTTTTGTTATTATCTGTTTAGTTTAGCTTAGTTCTTTGTTGGTTTTCCCTGTTTGTTTATGTATATAGATATTTTCGTTATTCCCCTGTTTTGTTTACTTGTTTATTTGTTATTTAATAAAGTCATGTCTTACCCGTTTAAACGTCCGCCTCCCGTCTCACCTCGCGTTACAGAAAGACCGACCGCCATGGACGTTTATTCAGGAAACCCTTGGGTTGGATCCGGGCTGGCCATCCGTCATGCCCCCTTTGGGACCTCGGCGCAGGAAAATCCGAGGCCTCGAGGCCGGAGAAGGCCTCGGGCTGGGCGTTCTAAGAGGTCCCAAAAATCGGAGGATTTTCTTGGGGGGGGGCTAACGGTTGGGGCCATCGGCCTCGCTCCGAACCGCGAGGTAGGCAAGGCGGGCAGAAACGCGGACTGTGAGGACTATTTCTGGGATTACGTGGACCTCCTCGCAGCCGCGTCCAGTTCGGAGGACGAGTTCTACCCTCCGACGAGAGCCCGCTTGCCGCCGCTTGCGGAGGCTATCCTCCACCCGCCTCCCAGGGCGCGCTCCACCTCGTCGGCTCCGCAGCTAGCTTCTGAGGCTAACCAGCTAGCTCCTCTGGCGGCTGCAGCTCGAGGCTTCCCCACGGCTACGCGGCTAACGCAGTTAGCATCTTCAGCGGCTGCAGCTCCAGGCATTCCCACGGCTACGCGGCTAACGCAGTTAGCATCTCCTGATTCCACGGGTCAAGTTTCTCTGGCTTCTACGGCGCTCGCATCTTCTACGGCTGCAGACCCAGCTTCCACGGCGGCCGCCGAGCAGCGCTTCCAGTCACCCGTAGCGGCAGCAGATCTTCGCTCCGGGGTTCCCATGACAACGGCGCTACACTGTACTGCCACTGCCACCCCGGAACCTGAATACGCTGCGGTGAAATTAGGTCAAGTCTCCGTGCAGTCTTCAGCAGCCCGAGTCGTCACACAGACACCTACAGCCCAAGGGTCCAAGTCTGTTCATGTGAGTGCTCCTGTGTCAGCGGTGCCCGCCACCGCCAATGTTCCTGTGCCAGCGGTGCCCGCCACCGCCAATGTTCCTGTGCCAGCGGTGCCCGCCACCGCCAATGTTCCTGTGCCAGCGGTGCCCGCCACCGCCAATGTTCCTGTGCCAGCGGTGCCCGCCACCGCCAATGTTCCTGTGCCAGCGGTGCCCGCCACCGCCAATGTTCCTGTGCCAGCGGTGCCCACCGCCCATGCTACGATGCCAGCGGTGCCCACCGCCAATGTTCCTGTGCCAGCGGTGCCCACCGCCCATGCTACGATGCCAGCGGTGCCCACCGCTCCTGCTACGATGCCAGCGGTGCCCACCGCCTATGTTCCTGTACCAGCGGTGCCCACCGTCCATGCTACGATATCAGCGGTGCCAGACACCGTCCATGTTCCTGTGCCAGCGGTGCCCACCGCCCATGTGCCGATGCCAGCGGTGCCCACCGTCCATGTTCCTGTGCCAGCGGTGTCCACTGCCCATGTGCCAAAGCCAGCAGTGCCCACCGTCCATGTTCCTGTGCCAGCGGTGTCCACTGCCCATGTGCCGAAGCCAGCAGTGCCCACCGTCCATGACCCTGTGCCAGCGGTGCCTACCGCTCCAGCGCCGACCACGCCGCCAGCCCCAGCTGCTCAAGTCACCGCGCCGTCAGCTCCTGCTGCCCGAGATGCCGCACCGCCAGTGTCTACTGCCCGAGTCGCCGCACCGCCAGCTCCTGCTGCCCGAGTCGCCGTGCCGCCAGCTCCAGCTGCCCAAGATGCCGCACCGCCAGCTCCTGCTGCCCGAGTCGCCGCACCGCCAGCTCCTGCTGCCAGAGACGCCGCACCGCCACCAGCTCCTGCTGCCCGAGTCGCCGCGCCTCCAGCTTCTGCTGCCCAAGCCGTCGCGTCGCCAGCGAGGCCCGTCACCACACCCATGCCAGTCCCGGCGCCCAGGACTAAGTTTTGCCCCAAGCCTCGTGTGCCCAGGTCTGCCCCAAGGCCCCCGGACCCCAGCCCAAGAACTTTGCCCAGGCTGGCTCCACGAACTACCCCTATGACTTTAGCCAGTCCTGGGCATCCCCAGGTCTTTCTGGTCCCCATGTCGCTCCCCGTTATGGTTCCTGTGTCGGTCTATGTTCCTGTTCCTGTCTTGTCTGGTTTCTGTGTACCTGTTCCTGTCACCGTCTTCGTGTCTGTTCCTGTCAATGTTTTGGTTCCCGTTCCCATGTCTAGTCCTGTCCAGTCACCTGTCATGTCTCACGTCCAGTCATCGTCCCCTGTCCAGTTCCCTGTCCAGTCTCGTGTCTCGCCCAATGTCCAGTCTCCAGTCACGTCCCCGGTTCAGTCTCCTTTCTTTGTCCAGTCTCCTGTCCAGTCTTCAGTTCAGTCTCCAGTTCTGCCCCATGTTAAGTCTCAGGTCTCGTCTCTTGTGTTTCCCGGCCTCTCCCCGCCGCCGGCCCCCGGGGTTCGTTTTTACGCGCCTCGGGAGCTGCGCGTTTAGGGAGGGGCTTCTGTTACGCCCTCGCTATGTTTTCTGGTGTCTTCCCCGTTTCCTAGTGTGTTTCTCTTGTACTTTTCCATTACGTGTGTCTATTTTGTAACTCCGCCCCTTCCCAGGTGTTCTGTGTTTCATGTTTAGTATAAATAGTACTTGTTAATCTATGTTTGCGGTCGGTCTTTGCACCTTCCCCTGTTGTCTGTCTCGCCACGTTTACGTTATTGCTCTAGTTCTCGTTCTTTGGTTGTTTGTAGTTTCTCGCTCTTGTTTATATTCTAGTCACGTTTGGTTCCTGTTTGTTTCCTTTGTGTATCTTGTATATATTTACGTATTATTCCCTGTATATATATCCCTAGCCCTGTTTTGTTATTATCTGTTTAGTTTAGCTTAGTTCTTTGTTGGTTTTCCCTGTTTGTTTATGTATATAGATATTTTCGTTATTCCCCTGTTTTGTTTACTTGTTTATTTGTTATTTAATAAAGTCATGTCTTACCCGTTTAAACGTCCGCCTCCCTTCTCATCACCCGTTACAGTTGATAGTAATTTTGAGGTAATTTTACTTTCATTTTGACACAAGTTATTTACTTCACTACATTGGAAAACTCCCCGTTACTGAGTAAAAATAAAAAGCTGGAAAAAAAAAAAAAAAAATTGTCTGAATGAAACAAACAAAATTAAATTGGCACGGATGCTCGCACGTGGATTAAGGAGGCAATAACGTCCTCATGCAATAATATTCAGTTACAATATACAAACGTCCAAGTGTGTACTCTCTAGTAGTAAAGCCACTCAGTTTCAGTTTACTTCATCAGTACTGAGAGCAGTAGCCGCTAACTGTGCTAACCATCACTTTTGTCGTTCAGAGGTGAGTATTATCAGCCTATAGCCTGCTGCTAACCCTGGCTAGCACTGCTGGAGCAGCATTAGCATTAACCACTAACTGCACTAAGTGATCGCTATTTCGCTGTTCAGAGGCAAATATATCGAACTATTGTCTGCGTGTTTTCCGTCTTAAAACAAGCTACATGGGATGAAAAGCTAGCTAATATCGCCCTGGCTTACCGGAACACTTAGGTTCCTCTGTGTAGCGCTGTCGGGCAGCATTACTGGAAATCTGTAAATCTAAGCTTACTGTAAATAAACGAAAGCGCTTAACTCACCCAAATAAACGATTTTTAGGAGATCCAGTGCTTGTTTAACTTTAAAGAAAAGTTAAAGGATTACAGTTTTGTTTACTTAACTTAGTTTTACTTCTCTTTGAAATAGAAGGAAAAAATGTTGACACCCCTGTTCCTTACTAGTGTTTTATAATGCACCTTATTATACAGTGTGCCTAATGTATAAAAATAGACCAGAAAATAGATGTTTATTAATAGTGTGCCTTGTAATCTGGTGCACCTTATAGTGCGAAAAATACAGTACTAGAATTGAGGTAAATAAATACTTGGCTGTTATCTCATTATCTCATAATTTAGCTAATGTGGGTGTAACCTTCACACACTGCAGTATTCATTTCATGTGTTGATTTTGAAGCACCTGCATTATAACTTGCACTATAATATACACTGCGTCCCCGCAGCAGCTCAGTGCTGGGTGTGGAAGTCTGGACAGTATGTCATCACGTTAGGCACAGTGCAGTTCATGAGGAAAGCCCTAGACTTAAGAGGGCAGGAGGGAATTTTATCCAGCTGTCCCGGGTCATTCCTGTCCTGCAGGAGGAAACAGAGAGAGAAAATAAACCTGAACTGAGCTCACACAGAGGAGAACCATGGCCTTGCATCTGGAGGAACGGGTCTAGTGTGAGACCCTGACTGACTCATAACAGGAAAAAGATCCGGCACTGAGATTCTTACAGGGATGATGTTCAGCGGACTGTCATGACCTTTGACCTTGGAGTGCTAAAACAGTCATAACAAGCAAACATACATGTAGATGGGTCGTTCTAGAACCATAGTTATAATGTTATAATGACATAATGGTCATTTGTCTGGCCACAGTGTTGTAGGTTATATGAGCAAGTTACCATGTTCTGTATAGTGCTAGGGTGAGTGCTAGCAATGCTGTGAGTACTGCAATGTGCTGGATTAAATTTCTCAGGCAATGGGAAAATAGACTAGCAGATAGGAAGCAGGCATTTTTTATCCAGTATTATGAACCAAAAACACAAGCTAACTTTCCCTGAATAAGCAAGTATTTGTCATATTTTTCATCACTTTTCATTTTTTTCATGTATATGCAATACGTTTCAGAGTTTGCATTTAAAGAACAACATAAACACTCATTTGAGTTAAAAATAAACTCTGGCAAGACTTTGAATGTTTAACTATTTCAAAAGTGTTGATTTAACTGACCTCAGGGTGCTGAGACAGCCATTATATTGCTCTAGAATCATGGCTACATTTGGATTTCCTCCCTAAAAGAAATAATAATGAAATCAGTTTTGAATATTAACAGTAATTGCATTAATCTTCCACTGTTAACAATGCTCAATGTACATTTTAGGCACAGTTTATGCAAAAAATATTAAATACATGGTTTCACTATATATAACTGACTGTACGTTTTTCCTCATGTCTGTGTGGGTTTCCGCCGGGTGCTCCAGTTTACTCCCACAGTCCAAAGATGGCACATTCAGGTGAATTGAGAATCAGTTGAAAAAAAATTGCCCCATAGGTGTGAGTGTGTGAGTGAATGTGTTTGTGTGTCTGTCTGTGTCTATCTGCTCTGTGATGGACTGGAGGCCTGTCCAGGGTGTATACTGCCTTCCACGTGATGAACTACACCCCCACCCCCGCACAACCCTGCAGGATAAAGTAAGTATTGATGATGGAAGGATGGATGGATTATTTATGTACATTTTCAGTTTTATGATTTTACTCTACTACTGTACAGCTATAGAGTCAGTTTCATGGGATATCTGTTTTCTATAAAAATTTAATTTCTATAAAAATGATATTTTATGTCTATCCTAATGTTCAGATTAACTCTTTTAACTTTGTCATAAAAATCTGCAAAAAAATCGGCAAATAGGTTTAAATAAAAAAACGTGACCTGCACCCATGATGTCTTCCTCTACTCTAGTCTTCCTCTGGGAGGCAGCGGGATCTGACAAACATCTAATCTCATTATTTTGTATGAGATGTCTGGTCAAAACTGTTATCTTGATATTAGGGGTGTCACGATCTCGATATTTTATCGAAATCGAATCGAAATGAGGTCATGGTCTCGAGTATCGAAGTCAAAAAGAGGATCGACGATCCCTCCCGCGTGTGCTACGCAAATAGCGCAGCGCGCTACGCAAATGGCGCGGCACCAACACAGCGCATCCTATTCATTTAAATAGAGAGAGCCGCTGCATGAGCGCAGCCCCGCCCTCAGTTCTGCTGTGTGAGAGACAGCTGCCTTTCAACCACGGAGGAGAAACTGAAAACGGATTTATAGAAATATAGACAGGGCTCTCAAGTTTTGAGTGTCGGCGGGAGTGTGATCACTGTTTTTTATCTGTCCAACGTGGGAGGGGGGGCGGGGGTTGGGCGCGCAGGTTTTGTATCTGTATCTGACGGAGGGGTGGGTGCGCGCAGGTGAGAGCGTGTGAACTCGCTGAAATGCGTGTGTCAGTGTGGCTTGAGAACACTGACTATAGATCACAGTGAGGTGGATTAAAAATCTTAAACTTATAATTGACTACACCTGTTGCTTTCCATTGAATTAAAAAAACATCTTTCTCTCAGATAAAGTAAACACAAGCGTGTTTCTGACTAAAATAAAAGCTTTTCAGGAGAGATATAAGTTATGTGTAAATATTTATAAGACAATACCCACATCACTTATCTAACCAGCCTGTACTGATTTCTGCCCCCCAATAATGCTTTCAATAACCTCTAATAGCCTTTAATAGTCTTCAGTAGCCTTTAAAAGACTTACCTGGCGGCCGTGGTGTGTCCACTAAACTCCGTAGTTATAAACATCCTGAGGTTAGCAGCGCGCTAACTGACCTGTTTCTAATGTAATCCGAGCAGTGCCTCCGTGTCGGCTGTTCTAACCTGCTGCTGTTAGCTGCTTGGGCTGAAAGATGAACTGTAGTGAGCTGTATTATCCGGTTAGTGGGGTTAAAACCTTTATTTGTTTACAGAAACAGTAAAAACGGACTGGCTGAGCTCTGTAGCCCGTGGCTGGGCTGTACTGAAGTAGTGACTGAGTGAAGAGAGCGGGGCTTGTGCTGCTGCTGCTAGTGGTTGGATGAAGAACTGCAGCTTCATGTAAGTGAGCAGTTTCACCAGCCATCCACACACAGCTCTGATAAACTGCTTGTTTTAATAGTGCACACTGTTGCTACCAAAAAAAGTCACTAGATGGCATTACCATATATATCTTAATAAATAATAATAATAATAATAATATTTATAATATTTATAATAATAATAATAATAAATATATTATTTAAATTTTATGAGGCATAAAATAATAACAAGAAAAAAAAAAGGAAATCGAGAATCGAATCGAATCGTGACCCTCAAATCGAAAATGAAATCGAATCGAGGATTTAGAGAATCGTGACACCCCTACTTGATATGGAGTGTTATCTTGATATGGAGTGTTATCTTGATATGGAGTGTTATCTTGATATGCAATTCTGTATTTAATATCCAACAATGTGTTGAAAATCCATAAAGTTCAGTTTTTAGATGCCGTATTTTACAAATATTACTTTTCCTCTCACTTCATATGCGCACCATTTACTAGTTTCCTAAAGTTTTGGCATATTGGCCAATGAAAAAAAAAATGTAAACAAATTTAGATTTTAGATTGATATATTTGTCATCAAATTTTGTTATTTTCCCTAACTACTGTATTTTCATCTATATCGCCCAATTTAAAATGAATTTAGCACTCATTAATAAGTGCATGTCAAAAGTCATGGCATAAAAAATATTATTATGTCCCATGACTTTTGCCATTTCCCATAGTAACTAAATAACACTGCATTGTTACCTGTGAGTGCTAATGCTTTGTTTTAACATAGTCCTGGTACATGTGACAGTGTGGATCAAAAACGCCCCATATAAGCCACATATATTTAGTAAATAATGTTCAAACCCAAGCGAACCCAACTGAACTGAAGTTCTGATGAGTATTTTAAGCTCTAGACCATCAGTACGGGTAACTAGCAACACCACATTCATCCAGCCTCTGAAAAGCTACACTTTCACCGCCTCATTTCCTCATCAGGACGTCTCAGAGCATCCCATAACTCACGCAATTTATGTGCTAGTATTAGATATTTGTCACATGCTCAGATTGCGAGTGAAAGCTTCATGGGAACAGCTCTTTCTTTCTGAGTGAGTGTTTGAAGCCTCTGCGGTGGAACGCCACACTGTCGCATGCGAGATTCATTGAAGTTGTTTTTGCGGCCGAGGGCTTGCTCTCGCTCTCGCTCTCACTCTCGCTCTCTTGAAGAAATGCCAAATAGAACGAGATTGTTTTGGTGGCGTTCTCTAACTCTCGCGCATGTGGTTTTACGCGGAACATAAACGGGGAACGCGTGACATGATCCAGATTGCGGATTGATCCCCGTTTCTGGATGGGATACGGACTTCAGTCTTCAGAGGCAGGGGTGGGTTGGGGGGTGGTTGAAGATTAATGCTGCTCCCGTTGAACTCTGGGAAATCCCGGGGCCTGGCACGGCCTGGCTTTTGGGGGTTTGTGGGTGACTAGGGCGGGAAGGGAAACCACTTCCCCTGCTTGTTAAACAAGGCCATTAAAAGGCATTATGTGCTGGCCTCTGCGGAGGCTTTTTGCGCGTCATTGCTAGCATCTGTCAGGGAGTTTGGGACCCTCCCCATGTTCTCGCACCCTCCTCGTTCTAACAGATGGAGATTTTACAGCAGCTACCATGTTTTGATGTTGGTTGGAATTGTCAAAAGTGACAGCAGAGAAAAGTTCTGAGGCTAAAACCAACAGTTGTGCAAATTAATAATCTTTAGTTCAGAATTTTATATGTATAGAAATTTTCCAAGAATTACTGCATTACTGTAAAAAAGAACTTGAACTGAACTGTATATTATACCACAGTTAGTTCCGACCCTGCAATGTGATTGGCTGAGAACCGTTCTATGAGTGACGTTATCAGACGGTAATGCACTGTAACCGAAGCTCTCCATGTATTACTCTGCCACATACAGGAAGCCAAGCAATGATGCAGAGCTTACAAACCAAATACAAACCATGTTTCCAGTAGGCGGCGCAGACAAAGACGCAGTCCCAAAAATAAGCCCAGTGATTCTAAAATACTTATAATTACATACATTATCAGCCACCAATATCAGGTTAAGAGTTGTTATTATTAAAATAAAAGCTTTAGTGTATATATTTTCCAGTTATTATGGGGTATTTTAAGCTGAATGTGAGGTGGGGGTGCCAAAGTAAACAAAACATTTTCTTTCAGTCAAACGAGCGCTGGACTTTAATCTACACAGTTTTCTTTCCTAAAAACGTTTAATTGGTTGAGTAAAGCGCTTCTGTTTATTTACATAATGATTCGATAATGCAGCGCTTACAGTGCAGCTACAAGCAGAGCAGCTATGGAACTATTTTCTCATTCTGTTTAACTCAAACTTTTTCAATAAACAGCCATAATGAAACTGTGGTATAATCGCAATATTACACTTAAGGTTTGTGCTATAACATGTCATATTGGCACTGCTGTGCTGCTCTACGACCACATCACAGTGCCAATATAACATGTTAAAGCACAAACCTCAAGTTTATTATTGCTTAATTGTAGAATTTGCTGAGATCCCTAGAATTTAGGACCAACTACAATTCTAGTTAATCCAACAATATAATTTATGCTAATTTGAGTTATTATATGGAAATCATTAAAGGAAACCTTATCCTGTAATTCCTTAATTAACTGTCATTACACAGCTGATTAAATGGCAACCATATAAGTGACCAAGTAGACCCCAGCCAACATAGTGAGCCAAAAGTCACAATTTTTCTGAGAAACAAAATATGGTAGGTGAATATTTTGGAAATAATCTAAAAGATAGCATCCTCACCCATTACTGGGGTATTCAGTTGTGTCCTTTTCCCTTTCGTTTCTGAAATAAAAGAGTGTCCCCCAACTTTTGACTAATTTCACACTCAGCAACACAAAACTTGGTAACTTACAGTCTTCAGATACTGAAGCTGGCAGTCAACAATTATATAAGACATACAGGACCAGTGTGTTTTTCTTTTTCTTTATTGTTTTTTTTGATACTATACATTTAATATGAGTGATGGACGTTAAACTTACAGTTGCAAGAAAAAGTATGTGAACCCTGTGAAGGATTACTTGCATTTCTGCATAAATTGGTCATTAATTGTGTTCAGATCTTCATCTAAGTCACAACAATAGACAAACACAGTCTGCTTAAATTAATACCACAAAAACAATTATATGTTTGCATGGTTTTATTGAACACAACATGTTAACATTCAAAGTGCAGGGTGGAAAAAAATATGAGAATCTTTGGATTTAATAACTGGTTGATCCTCCTTTGGCAGCAAAACCCTCAATCAAACGTTTCCTGTAGTAGCAGGTCAGACCTGCAGATCAGACAGTCAGGAGGAATTTTGGATCATTCCTTTTCATAAACTGTTTCAGTTCAGCAATATTCTTGGGATATCTGGTGTAAATCGCTCTCTTGGGTTGAGATCAGGACTCTCCAGAACTCTCTTTGTGTGGTATTAATTTAAGCAGACTGTGTTTGTCTATTGTTGGGCTGTAGATGAAGATTAGAACACATTTAATGACCAATTTATGCAGAAATCCAACTAATCCCAAAGCATTTTTTTGCAACTGTATATAGCACTTTTCTAGACACCCAACATTTTACAATCATTTACACTCAGCACTCATCCACACACACATCAGTGAGAAGCGGCAGCCAATCGCACGCAGTATACTCTCAACCGGACACTGAGGAGTTAGGGTTAGGGTTAGGGTTAGAGGAGTGCCAATCCATATCTCAGCATAAACAAATTTACACACATACTGTACATTTTCCGGGAGTATTTAGAGTATCCCATTTTTCTGGACAATTTGGAGTATACAGTTTTCCTGATCTCCATGTTTTTGGACTGTGATGGAAAACTGGAGTCCCTATAGGAAACCCACACAGACAATGGATGCATGCAATGCGCATGGAAACTATACCCAGACAAGGACTTGAACCCAAGACTCCAGCGCTGGGTGGCAAACAGTCTAACCGCTAAGCCACCATAATATTGAAGACATTAAAGCTATAAAAAGTGTTAAACAAACCAGAATATGTTTTACACTTTAGATTTATCCAAGTAGCTACATTTATCTTTAAGGACAGATCTGCACACTCTTGGTATTTTAATCTCAGTGTCTTCATGAGGGAGAGTCACCTGGAACAGTTTTCTCAGCATCTTGAAGGAAGGAGTTCCTGGAGGTGCTGAACTATAGTTGCTCCAGCTCATCTCAAATCACCTTAAATCATCATCAGTTGATCAGGTTTAGATCAGGGGATAAACAATGTTTTGTTTACTATGTAATTACATATGTGTCCCTTAACTGTTTTCATGTTTTTAACATTAGTCTACAATGTAGAAAATAAAATAAATAAAGAAAAACATTGAATGAGAATGCCAGTCCTGATACTGTCAGCCTGCCTGCTCTGGACGCTACAGCGTTCCTGCTCTCCAAACTACTGATTGTTTCCACCTATTCTCCCCTGTATGAATACCCCTCAGTTTGCCATACTCTTTGTTGAATATTGAATCTAGGTTTCCTAGCTCTTTTACTATGTGTTTCTTTGTATTTGCCTTTTTGTTGCCGATTCGTTTTTTTGTATAACTGATTTTCGTCTTTTGCCTTGCTCAGTTTACTGACTTAATCTAATTTCCAACTTTATTTTTGTATTTTTTGCTTCTTTTTTGCCTTCATTTTGTTTTGCTAGATCTCTTGTGTTTGACCCCAGTTTGCCTAACTACCCTCTCTGGTATGTTGTTTATATTTGCTTCCATTGCGTTACTGACCCTGCCTGCCCCTCACTACTCTTTTAAGCCTAGCGCCTTTGTCAATAAACTTTGAAATTTGTATCTGTGAGTATCTGGCCTGTGTCTGGCCTGTGTGACAGAGAAGATGACTGGTAATCTACATATGTACCTGACAAACCAAAATCTTTACTTAAAGTGGTTTGTAAGGCAACAAAACCAACTGCCTATTACTAAACTGTAACTACAGTTACATGTTTTGGTTTGGCTTGTAGTTGGCTTTACTTTAACTAGGGTTCAAGTACAAATTTGTAAATGTTACCAACACATGTTAAACTGTATACTCAGGACAACCTTTACAACGAAACTTGATACAGTTAGGCGAGGCAATTACTTTGCTATTAAAATTTTTGTTTTGCCCACGTAAAAATCACAGTAAGAAAAAAACACGGTTTCTACAGTGCATGCTAGCCAACGCGTGCACCCTATTCACATTATACCTCTCAAACATCCTCCTGAAATACATATATCACCAACCTCAGATCACATAAACAGCTCTTCGGCCTGTTTTAAAGGAACCCTTGATCGTGTCTGGCACCAGCAGCTCTACATCCAGCATTAACTCTCAACTTTTCCGTACCCGGTTTGGCCTGCAGCTGAAAAACTGGAGCAGGGTTGGATTAGCACTTCTAAATGTTGGGATTTGGTTTGAGTTAAAATTTACTTACACTTCAAATAAGGCATGATGAAACATTTCCATTGCTTAATCAAAACCAGACTTGAGAGTGGCTGCACTAATTCAAGTGACAGGATGAAAAAAGATGGAGCTGGGTCTTTTCTAATCATCTCAAAGCTTCCAATGCACAACCATCTCAAAGTGGCCGGACTTAATTGAACTGATCTCTCTTCGCTCACTGCTGTCAAGTGTTCCCTGAATGTACACTCTAATCTGGGATCAGGAAGAAGATTAGAAAGCTAAAGAAGATACTTCATGGTCACATGCGATGGATTCTAAGGGCAATTTTTTTTGCAATCTATAGCTGACTGGTCAATTGCGCACTGCGCAGCTTGATTTAGGGAGTGTTGGCGTGTCTTTGGTATGATGAGTGTGCAAAAAGCATGCCTTGCACGGCTTAAAACATACAAAAGACTTGTGTTAATTCTCTTAATTAATCATGGCTGTGTTTTGGGTGTTATGTGTGCCAGTTGTAATACCCTTAAAGAGCCAGGTGAGCTCTGACTTTGGCATGTTCGCATCTTAACAGCGCTGCACTTTTGCACATTTCAGCAGAGGATTCTGAACTGTGAAGGTATGCAAGCAGCTCATTTACAAGAACAGCAATGTTATTTTATTCCTAATTCTGTTTATTATTGATGTAAAAGCGTTTATTTGTGTGTGTAACGAGTGGGGGTGTACACACACTGAGGGCGCGCAACACACACAGCACTCCTGCATGTCTAAGATAGGTTTGGCCGGCTGACTATTGACTGTTGTCAGAGCGAATTTGTGTTTTCCGCCACCAAGAGAAAAACACCCTAGAAATTCTACTGAACACACCTCACTTTTAGGACACCGCACCCATAAGTGAGGTACAGGGTGTGTGATAGAGCCCTAAATGTGCTTAAACATCTTCCGCTAAAATACACACAACAAATATCCAAATACTTCATGAAATCTAATGGAGAACAGTTAGCATATGGGCAAGAAGAGCATGTTAATCAGGTGTTAGCAGCTTCCATTCATAGCATTATGATTCTGATTATGACATTTCGGCAATTCATTTTGGCCGCGGGTCAGATATTTTCCAAACCATTACGTGGCGGGCCACAAAAAATTCTGTTTTTGGAAAATGAAGGAGGTAAACCCAGGACCAAAGAAAAAACCCGAATCATCAGGATCGCGGCTCAATGTATTACCACTGCTCCAGCTAGTGAACTGAGATACAGCTGTCAAAAAAACGCCTTATATTGAGAAAGGGTGCAAGAAAACGGGTGGAAACTAAAGTCACGCTGAGCGCGAGAGAGAGACAGAGAAGGCGTGTAAACTAAAGTTTCCCAGAGAGGCGTTTTGTTTATTTATTTTTGCATTATCGTTCATTATAGTTCAAACAACCTCACGGGCCAGATGTTTCACGCTTGTGGGCAACATCTGGCCCACCTGCCACCTATTGCTGACCTATGATCTAAGGCATCTAAATAAATCAAACACAAGATGCCTTAGTCCAATATACCCATATTTTATTTACAACAGAACACAGAACACATATTATACATTTTACCAATCCATGAAAAACATGAACTCGACACCCAGACTCTTCTTCTGCAAGTCCATGCTGTTGTGGTTGCATGCAGTATGTGGTTTAGCATTGTCTTTCAGAAATAATGCACTGTTTTTAGCTGGTATTGCTAACAGTGCTAACCTGGGACAATGCTAACAATGACAACCTGGAAAATAAAACGTTATACATGTTTTATTTATATTCACCATATAGCAAATTTCAAAGAATGTGTAACTGAAAAATCTTCATCTTGCGTGCGACATCCATCTTAGCTTGGAAATCCCACAGCCAAAATAAATAAAACGCATCATTAATATGGTATAGAAACCTTTGCATTGAACTATACATTATTGTCTGGCAGGAATGTAGAATATTAAGGGTTTCCAGATTTTTGATAGTATGTTTATATTTGCACATATATAAAGGTAGTTTGAAATGGGATTTTAATCAGATTTTTACAGATGTGTCTGGACGCTCTGGCAACTCAAATCAGATTTAATGTCTTGCATCACTTATAACATGGCAAGCATCAAATCCAAAGTAAGGTAAATGCAGGGTTCCAAGTTTGTAACATATGGACCTGTGATCCGATCTTATCGCCTGTATTAAATAATAATGGAGAAAGACTCTTAACATATCTGATTTAAGAAACAAACCCAATTTGTCTGCCATCTGAACATAGTCTATACACCAAATGGCTTGACCTCAGGAATAGGACACAATGATAAGAATTTTAAGAATAGGGCTTATGGTTCAGTTATGGATCCAAACGTATAATGATTTGCTATAGTGCCACCCTCAGGCCACGGATCATGGCATTTTAAATGGTTGAGTCTTTTGACACTTGCTGTAACTTGTAGCCAAGTCTGGTGTTTCTGGCCTTTATGGTCTTTTCTCCACATTGTGTTTTAGCCAAGAAAAAGAATAAAATTAATATAGAAGAAAAAACAACAATTTCAGGAAGTTCCCAGACTTCAAGTGTGTTAATACTAAAATGCATTGGTATTACAGTGTACGGTTGAATAATGCTTGTTTTACTCCTATGTTTAAAAATTTAAGTATGTTTAAAATGTTTTCCAATAGGTCTTTGAGCGTCTCTAGAAAGTATAAATCTTTGCTCCAACCCAAAATCATGGAGCAAAAATTGTGAACATTAGTTTTAAAACTAGTTTCAGAGCCACGGCTTTAGAGCACCAAAGTCATATCTAGGTTGTTTTTTAGATTGTGGATTGCATCTAGATTAAAATCAGAATGTTGCTTCTTAGATTCAAATTAAGAGTACTGGTTTTAAAACCACTGCTTTAGAGAATCAAAATCTGATTTGGCTAATATCTAGGTTGTATCCAGATTTTAGAATTTTTGCGAATTGTACCCAAACCATGTTTAGAAGATGTGTTTACAATTGGATGTGTACAGATGTGTCTCAGTCTGAACGTAGCCAAAGTGGTCCTTCTATAGCTTTGCTCAAATGACCAACTAATAACAATTTGCAGTAACAGAGGAAGACACAGTGCTGTCAGAGTTGGGAATGAGGATGGGAATGGTGACCCAGGGTGCGCCGGAGGAGGACTTGTGTGTGTTTGGAAGTGATGGGAGGAGGATTAGCCGTGTCATCCTCACATGGCTTCTTCTTCTCCTCCTGGTTTCACACACTCCAGCGCTCGGGAGGAATTCCACCGCACCACGCGTGATGTTCCATGGGCTGGAGTTATGCGAGGTCAGTGACGCTTTTGAGGCGAGAAAAAAGGAGAGGCTGCTTCCAGGAATAACAAATGCACGGAAAGTGGCAGAACATTCTGCGGAAGAGGAAAGTGAAGAGCGAATTTCAGAATGGAGGGAGTGAGGGAGAGGGCAGGGCATGGCGCGAACAACTGGAATGTGTGATGGGCCATTAGAATGTTAAATGGGTCTCAAAACCATCATTATTGCCTCCCTACTCTCCTCATTTGCTTGACTGATTCGTCTCCACGTTCCGGCTACCAGTCTATTGTTCTAGTCCCAGTTCCAGTTAGTGTGTGTGCTTTACTGGGTCATCAGGAAGTGGAATATGAGCGTATCATTCCCTCAGGCAGAATTCATCCCATCCATCCCATCTCTTTCAATTAGCTTCCTGCTATTCTATTGATAATTACAGTGTACAAGGATCATCATATGAATACTCTGCCTTTTGACCCTCAAAACCTTTTTTATTCAACTTTTTTATTATTATTATTTATTATTTTTTTACTTTTATTTTATCTTCTTATTTTGAGGTGCATGCAAGCATCCTAGATGACAAAATGGAAAATGGAAAATTGGATGGAATTGCGATCAACCTAACATTGACACAAACGTTCAGGTTCTAGATAACCTTGCTTTTTTTCAAAGATAAATTTAGATTTTCTAACATTATTTTTAATACTGTAATCTGTTACCTTGACAGGTTGACAGTATCAGCGATATGTGGAAACTGTGGCCCCTTTTAAGCATCTACAGGCAAACTCAGATTGATTTATGCCATCCTTGCTATCATTACGACAGGAAATGTACAGTTGAAAGAAAAAGTATGTGAACCGTTTGGGATTACTTGGATTCCTGCATAAATTGGTCATTAAATGTGTTCAGATCTTCATCTAAATCACAACAATAGACAAACACAGCGTGCTTAAAGTAAACACACACAAAAAATATATGTTTGCATGGTTTTGTTGAACACAACATGTTAAAATTCACAGTGAGCAGGGAAAAAGTATGTGAACCCCTCGGCTAATGACTTCTAAAAGCTAATTGGAGCCAGGAGTCAGCCAATCTGAAGTCCATTCAATGTGATGAGATTGGATGTGTTGGTTAAAGCTGACCTGCCCTATAAAAAAACACAGCAGTTTTGAGTTTGCTGTGTTTTCTGCTGCAGTGCTGATACCTAATCAGAGGCGATATATTTGCATGTATGAATATTCAAAAGGAAGATCCAAAATCCTGTCTTTCTTCAGAGACCACTAATTCAGTGATCTAAAGGAGGGCTACTGTACATAGAAACACCGGAGCAGAGAATAAGACCTTTGCATTTCTGAACAAAATCAAAACTGTAACGTGTTAAACTTTTCTGCCACCACTAGGCAACAGTACAGTGGCCTCATAAGAGGACTCCAGGCCCTTGTAGAGCAAAAATCAGTGTTGTGGAGAGAAAAAAGAAAATAATTAAATAATTAATGAGGGAATAAATACAAGATGAGAGAGAAAGGAGAAGAATGTACACGAGAACAAAAAAAAGGGAAGAGAATGTGTGAGTGAGTATAAGAGAGAAACAAGGAAAAGGAGAGGAGACAAAATTGAAAAATGTGCAACTGAAAAGATAATATAAGGAAATAAAAAAGGAGGAGTGAAGAGAAAAGGAAATGAGAATAAAGATGAGAAGGAACGAAGAGAAAAGTGAAGAGATGAAGAGGCAAGTAAAGGAGAAAAGAATGGAGAAGAGAAGATGAAGCAAAAGAAGAGAAGAATGAGAGATGAGGGGAAAAAGAAGAAAAGAATGGAAGAAAGAAGAGAAAAGGAAAGAAGAAAAGAATGAAGGAGAGAAGAATACATGAGAGAAGAGAAGAATAGAGGAGTAAAGAAAAAAAAGGAAAGAAGACCAGAATGGAGGAGAGAAGAAGAATGGAAAAAAGAAAAATATGGAGGAGAGAAGGGAGAGAAAAGGAAAGAATGGAGGAGAGAAGAATGCATAAGAGAAGAGAAGAATGGAGGAGTAAAGAAGAAAGGAGAGAAGACATGAATGAAGGAGAGAAGAGGAACGAAAAGAAGAAAATAATGGAAGAGAGAAAAGAAAAGAAGAAAAGTATGAAAGAAAAGAGAATGTGTGAGAGAGCATAAGAGAGAAACAAGGAAAAGAAGAGTAGACAAAAGAATGGAAACGAGAATGAAAGAGAAGTGATGTGAGAAGAAAAAAGAATGAATGAGAGCAACATTTTTCATAAAAAAACAGAAGAGAAGAATCAAGCAAAAAGAGAAGAGTAAATTATAAAAGAGAAAACAAGTGATGAAAGAAAAACTTAAAAGAAGAGAAAATAGAAAATAAGATGAGGTGAGGTGAGATGAGATGAGACGAAAAGAAAAGAAAAAGAAGAAAACAAAACAAGTGAAAAAGATAAAAAGAGAAGAGAATAATGCATGAAGGAGTGTAGGAAAGGCAAATAAAGAGAAGAAGAGTAGAGAACACAATGAAAGGGATGAACTGATGTTAAAAGAGAAGAATGCATCAAACAGAAATTCTAGACAACCCAAAATGTGATGTGGACGCCAGGTCCTAAGAGGATAAAGTAAAGGTTAGCAGTACTCTATATGTGTAATAATGTGTATTTTCTGCATAAATATAGAAATAAATCTATTGTTTGTAAGAAATGTTAGTCCTCTGTAAAGAGAGGGGGTGGATGTTAGCATGTTAGCATCCCGGGATTAGAGACTCATCTCTGCAGTGCTGTGATCTTCCTCACTCATATCTTCACTTAGAAGTTCTAGCAAAGGGCTTGAGGATAGAAGAAGATAGAGGGACGGAGAGATGGAGAGAGAGAATGAAAGGAAGGCTCAGAGAGGGAATAAAATAGAATGAGAGAGAGAGAGAGAGTCTTGGGATGAGCAGAGAGTGCGGGTAAAGCTAATCCTTCTACTTCAGCTGTACCACTGCTGTCCCGCAGCTCGCTTAAGCAGCCCCACACACACACACACACACACACACACACTCACACTCACATTCAGAGTTCGGAGAGCTGCAAAACTTCCCATGTGTTGTGATTTAGAGTGCTATCATGGCTAATAACAGGGAGGATTAGAACTGTTGCCTTTTGATCCCATAATCCCCTTCTCTCCCTCTCTCAGCTCATCAGAATCCCAGAAAGTCTCGCCTGGCCGAGTTGAGGAGATTTGAGGAGCATTAGAGGGGAAATTGACCCCAAATCCGACCCCCCCTGTCCTGCGCAGCGGCAGACAGGTGGCAGAGCCTCATTCCTTCACTCTGCTTTAAGGCCCGAGTTTAGATGAAAAATGAAAAAATGACTTCATTAACGTGTCTAATGTTCCCAGAGGCCATGTTTTACAAGAACTATTAACAATCAAAGTGTGTGTGTGTTCAAAACACTGCTCTGTTTAAAACACACCCTACTCACTTTTCCTCTGTACTAGAACATCGGGGGCACCATACAGACACTGTTACACAGAAAAGAAGAGAAGAACAGACAAGAAAATAGAAAAGTGCATGAGAAAAGAGAAGAGATGAAATTAGGAGAAGAAAGGAGAAGACAAAATCAGAAGACAAAGGGAAGAAGAGAAATATTAGAGAAGAGAAAATGATTAAAGAATGAAAGAGGGAAGAAGAATGTACATGAGAAGAGGAAAGAGAAGTGAAGAATGTGTAAGAGAGTAGGGGATATAAACAAGAAAGAGAAGTGATGTGAGACAAAATGAGGGCAGAAAATAAAAAAGAATGAATGAGACTATAAATATTTGGAGAAGACAATATAAAAAAAACAGAAGAGAAGCATCAAGAAAAGAAAAGCAAATTATACAATAGAAAATATGTGATGAGAGAAAAACAGAAGAGAAGAGAAAACAAGATTAGATGAGATGAGAAGAAAAGAAAAAGAAGAAAACAACACAACAGAAGAGAAAACAAGAGAAAAGAAGTATGTGTGAAAGATAAAAAGGGAAGTTTAAAAGAAGAGGACATTAGATGAGAAAAATGCATGAGAGATGCAGAGAAGAGAATAATGCATGAAAGAGTAGGAGAAACAAATAAAGAAAAGAAGAGTAGAGAAAAGAATGGAAAGAGGAATGAAAGAGAAGTGATGTGAGAACATATGTGAGAAAAGAAAAATGCATGAAAGAGAAATAAAAGCATGAGAGAATAGAAATTTGGAAGGAAAGAAAAGAGATCATGAGAAGAGAAAAGAAAACAAGGGAGAGTGAGAAAGAACTTCTAGAACAGAAAGATGAGACAGAAGAGAGAACAGATGAGAGAAAAGGAAATGAAAGAAGAGAACAATGGAGGAAAGAAGAGGAGAGGAAAGGATAGAAGAATGAAGAAGAGGAAAGGAAAGAAGGGAAGAATAGAAATGAGGAAAGGAAATGAGAGAGAACAATGGAGGAGAGAAGAGGAAAGGAAAGAATAGAATAATAAATAAGAGAAAAAAGAAAAGAAGACAGGAATTGAAAAGACAATAAGTAAGGAAATAAAAAAGGAGGAGAGAAGAGAAAAGGAAAGGAGAATAAAGATGAGAAGGAAAGAAAAGAAAAATGGAGAAGTGAAGAAGCAAGTAAAGGAGAAAAGAATGGAGAAGAGAAGATGAAACGAAAGAAAAGAGGAATGGAGGAGAGAAGAGGGGAAAAGAAGAGAAGAATGGAGGAGTAAAGAAAAAAGGAAAGAAGACCAGAATGGAGGAGAGAAGAGGAATGGAAAAAAGAAAAAAAAATGGAGGACAGAAAGAAAAATGAAAGAAGAAAAGAATGGAGGAGTAAAGAAGATAAGAAAGAAGGATAGAAGAGGAACAAAAGGAAGAAAAGAATGGAAGAGAAAAAAGAAAAGAAAAGAAGAAAAGTAAGGAGAAGAAAAGAATGCATAAGAGAAGACTATCATTTCTGATAGTCAGTGAGTCTCTGATATGAGATTAAAGAGGATTCCTGCTGGATCACTTCATTTGATTGATTACCACTCCATCACCACACACACACACACACACACACACACACTCACACACACACACATACACACACACACACACACACACACACACACACACACTCACACACACACACACACACACACACACACACACACACACACACACACACACACACACACACACACAGAGCTTGAAACATATTTCAGGCATGGAAGTGGCTGTAACTCCTGTGAAGCTTCATATTAGAGGTAATGTATGTGCTGCAATAAATTGAGGCTGGGCGGGTGGCTGGTGCTCTGGGTGGAGGCGTCTGCTGCAGATCTGAGCGTGTGATGGATGTAGCGGTGTGTGTGTGTGTGTGTGTGTGTGATGAATATGAGGGGAACTAAGCCGTGGCCAGCGTGAACCTGGAGGACGATGCTTGGCACAGGCGCGTTTATTCCTACAGGACTCGGCCTGGGTTACTCTTCATTCATCTGACATTGTCTTCCTCCCCGATGCGCCTGCAGGATTAATGCCCCGCTTCCAGTCCTCCGCCTCATTGTCCTTCCCTCATTTCATCCCTCGCTCATTTCTTTCCCCCCTACCATGTCCACCACAACACTCAGATCAGGGCTGGCAGGGTTTTGGTAGCTGGCAGGGTTTTGGAGAAACGGAGAGAGGGAGAGAGAGAGAGAAAGAGAGAGAGAGAGCCTGAGGGAGAAAGAGAGAGAGAGAGAGGTTGGAAAGAAGTGTAGTGTTGAGGAAAGGAAAGTGGCACGTGTTTCTGAGCAATGGAACTAATTAATGAGCCTCAGAGTACAAGAGTGCAGCATAAAAACAAAAAACTAAAAGCTAAATGTACAGAGATGGCAGGAATGAAAAAGAAAAGTGAAGGTTAAAAAGTGAGGCAAGAAAAGGGAAACAAAAAGAAAAATGTAAAAAAAAAGAAGAATTTAATAGTGAACAGAAATATAAAATATAAGATAAAATATAAAAGGATAAAAAAGAGACTATGAGAAAGATGGTAAGGAAAGAAATCAGTAGAAGCATAAAGGAAAAATGAGAAGAATACAGAGGAAAAGAGAAAAATGATAGAAAATAAGGAGAGCAGAGAAGAATATACAAAAAAACGGTGATAAGAAGACAATAAGAGCAATCAATGAGTGAATAGTTCAGATGAGAACAGAAAAGGAGTAATTAGAAGAGAAGAATTGAGAGAAGTAGAGAAGAGAGGAACTGGGCAGAAAGAGAAGAGAAGAAAGAGAAGAATGAGAGAATTAAAGAGAAGGAGAAATTTCAATAACTGAAGAGAGTGTGGTAGGAAAGAGGACAGATAAAAGAAAATATAAGAATTTAGAAGAGAAAAGTAGGATAAGGGTGAAAAGAAAAGAAGAACTGAGATGATAAGAGATAAGTGAAGAGGGGAGAATAGAATAGCATAGAATAATAAGAAAATAAAAGAATAGATAAGAGAAAATAGAGAAATGAGGAAAAGACTCAGATAGAGAAAAGAAGAATGGAGGTGAGAAGTGAAGAGAATAGTGATTTAGGCCTGGTGGAGAAGGGAGCTTCTGGTAACTCAGTGGTTTCCACAACATTCTGACCAAGAGTTCCCTCTGTTGCACAGGATAAGTTCATCAGAGTTACCAGCCTCAGAAACCACGGGTTAACAGCACCCCGGATAAGAGCACCTAAATGCTTCTTCACTTTTAAATTACTAGATGATTCCTTATGTGTTTCTTCATAGTCATAGTCAAATACATTTTAATGTAACTTTTTTCCCCATTGCAGCAGTAAACGTCTCAGTGTGTTATTGTTTTAGTCAGTGAGTGTACACTGAGATCTGTGTCTGTGCGTCATGTTCAGACGTTCGCAGCACTGATTTTGTATGTGTGTTTCCTTCAGAAAGACTCTTTGGAAACGGGGGGATCAGAGGGGCCTCCGAAAGAGGAAGCGGCGCTGAGGTTAAACCGTGGAGCCCGCAAGAAAATGTAGCCACCATAAAAGCCTCACTGGGTCCCCAAATACCTCTCTGATGGATTTATACGCTTTAGACGAGGGAGGAGAGTCAGAGAGAGAGAGAGAGAGAGAGAGAGAGTCCGAGAGGATATACTGTTTGTTTTAGATTCTCAGATGTGACCTGTTTTTAGGTCTGACCACAGGAAAAAAGGAAAGGACACTCAGACTAGCAGGAAGCCATAGGATAGCCGTGTCAGGGAGACATAAATGCAATAAAGCTAAGTGCAAGAAGAGACAGAGAAAGAGAAGAGAGAGAGAGAGCAAGCAATAGAGCGAGAGAGAGAAAGAGAAAGAAAGGCTAGAGTCACTGCGAGGCTGCATTTGAAGCTGAACTCTTGGGTCGTTCTTTATGGAAGGAAGTTATTAAGGGAGGGTCATGTAGCGAACCACGAGCCAGGGCCACAACCTCAACTCAAAACACTCTCACTCACTCTCTCTCTCTCTCTCACACACACACACACACACTCTCAAACCCAGAGCATCGCTCTCCCGCTGTGTAGAAAAAAGCAAGTTCCTCCAACCACCACAAGAACCGCAACGTACAAAACCTCAAGAGAAAAGCATCTTTGCATCAGAGCAAAAGCTCAGAAGCATGCATTTACCCTTTTCCAGAACTATAAACAAGCTTGGCTGCTACTAAAGGTACTAAAAGGGAGCGGTGCCATATAAAAGCCCATTTTGGTTCCAAAGCTCTAAAGAACCATTGTTGCAAAAGAAGTTTAAAAAAAAGAAGTTTGTGAAAGGTTTTAAAGGTCTCATTCCTTCAGGTCTCTGAAGAAAGAGAGGTTTTGGCTCTTGCTCATGAATATTCATACGTGCAAATATATCACCTCTGACTGGCCAACAGCACTTAACGTCAGACCCAATTCCACCACACCTCCCTTTGCACCCGCCCCCACGCTCCACAGCATTGATAACGTTTTATTCAACTAGACTAACTCTACTGAGCTTTTACCCTAGACTTGGTGATTTGATCAGTGCTTGGGGAGTTTCACCACATCAAACCCCGGAGTGCGCTTTATATCATAAAATCCAATGCGAATGGCGCCCGCTTTGACCGGTGTTCTGTCAAGTTGTGCTACCTTGTCAAACCGTGCTCCCATAGTTTTTATTTAAGGTCTCAGTAAAACGCGGAATCAACTGGAGATACGATTTAAACAGTTTTTTTTAGCCAAGATAGCAAACGCTAACTAGGGTGGTCCTGAGGTGGAATGGGTGGACCAAAGACCAAGTTTCCAGCAGCATTATTTTTTTTGTTAGGACATTACCTGTCAAGGATGACTTGATTTTTCAATATTTTTTCTGCCATCCATGGTCCCTTTTTATTTTATGTGATGCTGTATGTTGTAAAATTAAAGAAGGATTCCAAAACTTGTCATACAGTGTACACCCAACATTAGAGAGGTGTTACTAATTTCAATGTTAGTGTTCTAGGGTTAGATTCACACATATAAAGTTTCATTGCATTTCAATATTACATTTTATTTTCCCCATCCAGACAGCTTCTATGCTGTGCATAGTTTTATTAGATCTACACACATTTATTTATTAATTAATTTAATTAATTATTTAAATGTAGAAAAAAACATGTACATGTGCACTTTTTAATGTAAGATAATTATAAAAGCATGTGATAATTAGGTTCACTTCAGACCTCCAGAACCCTGAAGACATCCACGACTCCTACAGAGATGTAGATGGAGTGATAGAGGTGGAATGGGCTGGACTGCAGGGGGTCACTCCGTCTCATTAGCTCAATGCACCAGAGCGATCTGTTATTTATGGGAGAGGATTCCAGCATTTCATCACCTGCTAGGTCTGGTCCTCACCAGCTTGGAAGTTGCTCACAACGTTTTTCTCTCAAGGTAGATCACAGCTCTCAGGTCAGATATCCAAAAAAGACCTCAAATAGTCCTACAGTACTTCAGAAAAGAGGTGAGAGGCCACTAAGCAGCCAGCACTTAGTTGAGTAAATTATATTTCGATTTTATTAGCTTTTGTTTTCAAACCCTGCTGGCTTTTACAATCCCACCTTTTTTAGGCACTGGTGATTTTTTTTTTTTCATTCTAAAATCAATAAAACTGTGTAAAAGACATGAGAAAAAGGTTGAAAAGCCTCATGTACAGAGCTATTACAAAATAGTCACATGATCAAATGGCATTTTCACACCTGTAGTTGGTTTCTATAGTCAGAATCAGTTGGTGAGTTTGTTTACTTGGAGTGTTTTTTCCCTCTATTTTCTTTGGTTTCACACAGGCATATAAACCTAAACAAAACAATATGGCCACGAACAAACCATGTGAGCACACTGTGTCCTCTGATTGGTCGGAGCTGTCTGGTGCAGGAACAAGTTAATAAATTTAGTGAGAAGATTTTGTGTTACAGTTTGTATATCTGTGCAGTGTGAAGCTGCTTTAACCCAGAACACTCAAAATTTGCCACTGCAAGTTTAAACGCAATGTTTTCAATGGGACCTGCAGCACAGATTTCTGTGTAATAAACAGACTCACACGGCTGCAAGCAGTGAACACAGCACACACAGCGCGTGTAAACAGCTTGAAGCAGCAGAGACAGCATTTGTTCAAAGCTGTAGTAATTAGCGTTATATGGCTAGTATATCAGATTAAGCTACACCTTATCAGCAGTTTAGCTTAAATAAAAGGAATATATTTGATAGCTTAGATATCACATTTTATGTGGCATAACACTAGGGATGTCCTGCTTTGGTGATTTTATTCCTGATCTGATCCGAGTTTATTAATACTGAGTATGATCTAATACTGATCTGATCTGAGGATGATACAGTCCTACAGTAGCTGATTAATACTGATGTAAATCATTTTATTTTAAGTCCACAGTTCATATAATCAGACATTCTGGACTGGACTGTTTTGTAGTGGGTGAATATAGATTGATTTGGGTTTCTGTAGTGCACCCTGTTCAGTACAATAAAGCTTGCTTTTCTGTAAATTATTACCCATATAGAAGACAGACAATTACATCAAAGCTCCAATCCAAGAATAATCTTTAGTAAGAAAATGGAGAGTGAATTTGTTTCTTTTTATTTTAATCTCTGAATGAATGATGGTGATATTTTGGAGTCTCTTGCAGTGAGACATGGTTCAATTCTAGGTAAAAAAAACTCTTAATTCTCATTCTAAAAGCTGATTGGCTCAGACTGAGGCAGTACGCAGACCTGTTTACCTTCCTTATGCATTCATATTGAGCACAACCCCTGAGAGCTGCTTGCTTGGCTAGCTGTGAAACAATTAATGGCCACAATTTAATTACTTAATTGTTAATTGTTTCCATGCCTAAATAAGTCATGGCCATGTTTTGATTATCTCGATCCCATGCCTTTCCACCAATTAGGTTCTGATTCTCATGCTTTAATAAGTTGCTGCCACGCCTTAGAATCTAATTCCTATGCCTTAATAAGTCATGGCCATGTATTATTTTTTTTTACATGGTGTTATCTTAGGGGCTCTGTACACGCCAGTAATTCAGCATAATAATTTAAGGTTGTATTTCACTTTTTCCTGCTCCACTGTAGAACAGAATCCTTATCTTTAGATTTATCTACTGAGAACTCTCCTCAGTGCTGCCAGCTGGACAGTAATGTCCAGTAATGGAGCTGTAAAGACACCAGATGGCGCTCTGAACACCCTGGTGCATTGGCTTTAAAATATGTGATACAAGATCCAGTAAAATATGCCTGGATTGGCTTAGATTCTGAGGTATTGTACCAGATTTAAACATACCATTATCCTGGCCTTATTATTAATACTACTGGTTAATGTTATGATTAAAACTCTCTCTATTATCTTCTGTATCCTTCTGGAAAAAGAAGTTGAAGGAAGAAGATTTTAACATTAGTAACACTGCCAATAATGGCACTCTATAGGTCTTTGTTGCATACACAGTAAAAGTAAAAAGACTGTCCAATTAGAAGCTAATGCATTACAGAATATTATAAAATTAATATGTAATGGAAATATGCTGTGTATTGGCTCCGTGCGAAGTCTATGTATTTATGTCTGTCATTATCAGTACAGTGATGACGGCGCTCGGAGCTGAAGCTAGGGTTATAGGATGTAAAAAGTGTTTTTTAATAAGCTTCTTGTGCACTTTTTAAGTTATTAATGCCTCGTTTTAAATGTCATGGATCTCCGGATTCTAGCAAGAAGGTTTGGAGCTACTTTGAGCTGGATAACGAAGAAAAAAGCAATTCATCATGGCAAATTATGCCCTGCGTCACCCAGTCTGAAGGGTGTTTGGACAAGCTGTTAAAATTTCTGCTACAACAAAAATACAATTTAATTTGGAGTTCTCCTTTAAGGTTAAGTCAGACAGAGCTCTTGCAGGAACTCTTCTGCTCTGGTCCTGATGTGGAGGTCTCTGCACTCTTTCGGCCGAGTTGTGCCGTGTCCTGTTTCCTGGGAGAGCTCGGGACGGAGGCTTATTTTAGCGAAAGGATTCATTTGGTGCCACAATTACAGACACATCACTCATTTCAGCTGATGGATGGCCTCCGGGCAAGGCGTGGCCCTACCCACGGTGCCTAGCTGCATCCGTCCGCGTGTTTAAACCACACGCTGTCACTTTTCCTCAAAGTAGATGCGAGTGAGTAAGCGAGAGCGAAAGTATGCACGGTGGCTGACCTCTCCAAGCCCAGACTAAACACTACACTGTCACAATCAGAGCCGAGCCTAAGTATAGTTTACTCTGTGCTTCAGTGTGGGCCAGCGTGGGTTGTGAAGAGTAGCTGTAGGAATTCAGCTTTATCGTCCTCAGTGATGCAGATTTAAACATTGAGATTTAATTATAAATATACAACACTTATTGATAACAGTCTGAGTGTAATATTCATCAGTTCAATTAAAAAAAATAATAAAACTGCGTAAAACTTCATTATTTAACCTTTTGAATACGATATGTTAAAAAAAGAAATGGATTTTCATATTTTTTTATTTTAAGTAAAAAAAACAGAATCTTTATGTGATTTTTTTTAGATTTGTACATTTTTGCATCTCTAAGAGAATGTGGTTGGACACACATCTAGCATGCCACAAGTCATGGGATAGCAATGTGTACATTAAACATGAACTGTTTCCTTAGAAAATGACTTTGAACGAGCACAACTGTATAAGTTGTGAGGTATTACCTTGTGAGTGAGGCTTTACACCATATTGTAAATTAATACTGAAATCCTCCAGATTATGAAGTAACAGATAAGGAATCATGTAGTAACTTAAAAATGTTAAACAAACCAAAATACTAAGATAAGTATAATACAAAATAAGTATTTAGGTGCTCTTATCTGAGGAGCTGTTAACTTGCAGTTTCTGAGGCTGGTAACTGATGAACTTAAGTAACTCTTCATACTCTTCGTAACATTTCATTCCTTCCTGTCACTTTCCTGATGAGAGCCAATTTCATCATTATGTTTTATTATAGTCTTTGCGACTGCGCTTGGGTATACTTTAAAAGTTCTTTTTACTATATTTCTGCAACTGTTATCTATAAAACTTTTAATAAAAATCTGGATTAACAAAGCTCTCGAAATTGTTTGGAATAACTGGTCTTCATTTTTCTTAAAGTATTTTTTTCTTAAATGTGACTTACATTCACATTTAATGCAGGAGACTCCACACACATAACCCAGAGGTCAGAGCAGCATCATTTAGCTTTTATAGAACATGGCAAAAATCATGGGACGTGATACTAGTACCCTAGTATCCCATGACTTTTGGCATGTTAATGTATAAGTTGCACTGAATGAAAATACCATGCCTTATACTTTGTGTAAACAAACATAAATGATAAAAAATTGGTATTGTTATTGAAATAATAAAGGATTGAATATGAAATATATTGTACAGTAAATAATTTTCAACCCTGCACACAGAAAATACAACTTCATTTGAGTTTTCCATTAAACATGAGAGGCAAAACATGTAAATCTGAAAGAAGAAAAGCTTTGGTTGTATTTAATAGCATTCAAAAGTAGCACAGGCCAATATGACCTTTCACAAAAATTACATTCAGTATTACATAACTCTGTAGTCAGATCTGTACAAGAGGTTAATATGTTACAGTTACTTCAAAGCCTGCAGTATATTGAGTTTGTTTACTTTTATTGCAAATGTTTTGGGTCATTTTATGAAATATATTTGACATTTAGGACTCTAGATATTAATGAGATCCTGCTGGTGTGGGTTTCCTCCCTTTTAAGTAGCCATGTTTCTTTACTGGTGTCCCAACACACATTTATGCATTTTCTTGGTAGCCCAGGAGAGACATTTTGCGATGCCTATCAACATTCATGATACAATATAATTGTATTTCCGAGGGCCCTTCATTTTAAGGATACTCTGACTATAAGGGACTTTGATCCCAGGGCCTCTTGAGGGCCCTAGCCATGCTTTTTGGCCCTAGCCATGCTTTTGGGCCCCTTATGAAAATGGATAAGGCTTTATGGCACTGCTCTGACTTTGACTTCTGTCTTAGAAAGGAGGGGGTCATATTTTAGAGGGCCCTGGTTACAAAAGCCCCTACCAGGGGGCCCTAGAGAAGAGCAGGGCATACCATTAAAGGGCCCTTAATTATGAATGCCCCTGCTATGGGGCTCTTGACTTCCATAGAAGACGTTTACCATGGCTCCTTGACTTTCTAGGGACCTACCATTTTTCAGCCAATCTACCATATTTCATAACAGACGTTTTGTTGCGAATATGAGATCGAGGCCCTTAATTAATGTTTTTGAATGTTTCAAAATGATCATGTTCATTTTCTCTAAAAGGGAAGAGACACAACCTCTTTGCCCAGGGGCCCAGACTATCATTAATCCATCCTTGTCTTTCCTACACTTGTAGGCTCCATCCAAGACCTTTTATCCAATAATAATCCCAGCTGATCATAAGTACAATTGCCTTTTGCTAATAGCGCTCCCTTGTGGAGAATCTTCACCATGCTAGATATGTCACAAGCCAGCAAAATGGACTATGACTGGTAATGCTAAAGATGCCAAAGCCTTCCCAGCATTCCCTTCTACCATTCTAACATCTGGCCTCTTTGGTGTTAGTTGTAGAACGCGGGCTGCGCTCTGGGATTTAGTGGTGAGCTGTAGCCCTCTTGAGTTTTAATAGGCTTTCTCTCCACAGGTGCCCACAGAAGACACCCGTAAAATGTATCTTTCCGGCAGGCCATTGGGCCCTGACCTTGCTCTGACCGTGCTACTTTTGGTGATTCATGGCAGTTCAAGTGAGATACGTGCGATTCTTCAAATTCCTGCACGAACATACTCAACCATATCCCGACACCAGACACGTACATATCGCAGAACACAGCGTGGCTATAAATTAGTGTGTGTGTGAGTTTGAGTCTGTTCTGTACTATAAAAGGCATTAGGAATGAACAGAAAACAGATGAGAATCATTTGCTTTACTGTAGGTGCTGTTTTTAATGAAATTAAATGGTAGGAGATTATGAGATTGAGTTTATCCAGCATTTCAGGTGAACAAATTCATTCTTGGAGACAAAAGTACTTTTAAAATCTAGGGAAAAACCTTAAAAAGATAAAAACAGTTTAGTTCTGCCTACTAAAGCTATAAAGAATATCTAAAGCCCTATCCGGATGGTTTTAGTTTCTAAGTGGGACGTCTGTGAAGAATATGGCGTCCGGACTGCAATTGAAAAAACAGGAGGACCATTGAGTTTTAAGGCTTTCTCGGTCACATGACATCACGTTCAGTAGCTCCTCCATTTCCACTCGCTGTTGTGTTTACTTGGATCTCCGTGGAAACACGCACCCAAAGTGTAATTACAGTGCGTATCATTGGAGAAATAGCTGTTTTATTAAACCCGAGGAGACGAAACTCAGCTATGTGGATCCGGACAGGACTAAAATTACTGGAGGACCACGGAGTTCAGCAAAAAAACAGTAGGTAATTTAGCCTGTAATTTTCTTAGAGGACGTCTGAGAAAAACACATACATGGTCGTTCCGGACAGGAATAAAATCTCAGAGGACCCCCATAAAAGAGAAAACTACACCAGGACCCCCAGAGAAAATAATTCCAATCCGGATTGGTCTTGAGAGTAATTAAGCCATTAATCAATCAATCAATTACCCAACACACTCCCTAGGACTCACTAGTGCCCATCACTAGTGGTGCCCTAACACTAGGAGGGTGAAGACTAGCACATGCCTCCTCTGATACATATGAAGTCAGACTCCGCCTCTTTTCAAACTACTGATGCAGAATCACCTGGTAGCCAACTCACTAGGAGGAAAGCGAAGGGACCCAGCTCTGATACATCAGCTAACAGATGCCTGTGCTGACCAACATCACAATTGGGGGGAAGGGGAAGAGAGAGTGCCATCTACTGTACCCAACTGGAGAGAATAGCCAGTTGTGCTCTCTCAGACTTCGGCTGCTGATGGCAAGCACCAAATGCGGGATTCAAACAAGTAATCTTCGGATTATAGTGTCAGTGTCTTTGTTTGCTGGACCACTCAAAACCCCTGCAATCATTTTATTTAAATGAGCCACAGTATACTGGGACGAGACATACATAACCATACATTTCCAGAGATCAGTCTCTAAGACGCAATCCCATTTCACCCCTTACCCCTACCCCTCTGTTTTGGATGTGCACGCTGAGGGGTAGGGGTGTCCCGATTCTTGTTGGCTGGAGGGATAGGGCTTGTTAGCCCTTCATACGGAGATTTTTCAGAGGCACACTTCAAACAAAGGGGGATGAAAATCATTGGTAAGATTGCAATACAAAGTGATGCTTAGCACTATTTTTTCAGAGTTTCATGTGCAAGTTCAATGTTTTATGGTCAAATTCTAGCTAACTTTCCCATTACACCTTAAATGGTGCAGCGGACGGCAGAAGCTGCAGCATTTAAAGCGTAACAGAAAAATAAAATAAAATAAAAGCTAATTGAAGCTACTTTCAGCTTCCCTTCACAGAGGAATTAAGGAATGGACAATAATAATTAATTTCTACACCATCTCACCCCTTTCTGAAGATATACGAAGCCCTTAAGTTAACTAATTAACAGCAGCTAGGTTACTGAACTTTAGCGCTCCTGATGACGTATCAGGTGCTTAACGGGTTGTCCTAATTCTTAGGGGGAGGATTTCACCCCTCCACTTGAAACAGAGTAGTAAGTGGTAGGGCCAAGGGGTAAAATGGGACTGGGCTTAAGTAAAAGGCAAAAAAAGTTGCTTTAGGGGCTTTTACACCTACTTTGTTTGTTCTGTTTGGTTCAAATTAAATGAGCAGGTAACCGTGGTGTGAACCACCACTGTTTTGGCTAATTGGTGTATAGATAATTTAGCTAATATTCAAAAAACAGGCAACAGTGCATTTTTAGAACTTCATATTTTGCAAAAAAATAATAATTTTAAATACTTTCTGTAAAGTGACCCATAGTGAGAAAGACAGACAGAGAACAGGAGTGTTTTACTTTGCGTATGTGTGTGTGTGTGTGTGTGTGTGTTTTAGCTTCTCTTGTAAGTGAGGGCCTGTTTCAGTACTTTGTGGTCCACTGCTGGCACAGTGCAAATGAAACACACATGACGACTTTTCTGCTTGCTTGCATCTAATGCCATAAATTCGAAAGTGGTTCAGAGTGGGGTAGGCGACTGCAGAGTCCTCTCTCTCTCTCTCTCTCTCTCTCTCTCTCTCTCTCTCACACACACACACACACACACAGACAAATGTGAGGAGTGTGAGGAACTTGCACAATGATTTGTGTTGTATTTTCTAGTTCTTAGACAGAAAGGAAAGGTAAGATAGGACTCATGATCTTCAGTTGTCTTGAACGGTGCAAATTTGCATTTAGTGTTTCTGTGATTTCATAAACGCAGCTGCATTGGTTGATTTTGTTTAAGGTTTAATTGAGGTAATTAATTGAGTTTTTGGTTGTGGACCATCAGTGGTCCATCTAATTAGGGCTAAATTTCCAGTGATATCTCAATAACATGCCCTGCGATGGATTGGGGGCCTGTCCAGGGTGTATCCTGCCTTCCGCCCGATGCCGGCTGGGTTATTCTTATACTAATTCGTCACAACTGATCTTCATCACCTGAGTTCTTATCGTGTTCAACTGTACACCTATGTACTGTATATACTGTTTGGCTCTCCCATACTGTAAATCTTCAATCAAAAGTCCATTTTATGTAAGACTGGATATATCCAAACTATACTGCTCTACTTTGAGGTAAGCATTTGCAGCTAGATAGAGTACACATTCAAATGGGATCTTTAATTGAGTTTAATCTTAATTGGCTATTGGCAGCTTCACTTTCACTGGTTTTATCTTAGGTCAACTTGTAGATCATGTATTATGAATAACTGGACTATATATCTTAGGCTGTAAAACTGTAATATCTTAGCTGCTAACTCTGTGTTAAAATAAAATAAAATTAAATTAAATTAAAAATAAAACTAAAGAGAATTTGTTTTTTTACCTGAACATAGGATTCAGAGTTATAGCGCAAAGCAACTGATATAACATAAAAATGTAAATTAAATAACTTTTTAAAATTTTTAAGTTTAATTAACTCAATGTTTTCCGTAAACTTTACTTAACAATTCTTAAAAAAAAAGTTAATTCCACTTATTCATGCTTACAGTGCATTACAAAGAATCCTGTTTTTACCTTATTTCTCTTATTAATGTTCATCCTTTGCGTAGCCTCTTCTTCTCGGTTTGTTTGTTGGTTGTTTGGTGTCCTGCTTTTGTCTTGGCTCATTTTGACTGCTCTTTTTTTTGCATTGCTCCTTTTATAGTAAAGTTCTTGGTTTATTGCACATCCGCAAGCGTCTGGTTGTGTCTCGTCATGTTCCACTTTCATTCACTCATCATAAAGGTAAAGACTGGTTTGGTTGTTGGGAAGCCCCGTGTGAGTGTGATGGTAAGCCTCAGGCTGCATGCTGGGCTCTTTTTGAATGCCTGTGGCCTGACTCTGACAACTGAGAAAACTCTACACACACTCTACACTAGACTCCCATGCTTTTACTACTTTTTAAAACAAAAAAAGTCACTGATAAGCTAAAAAGTGGCCTGAAATTTGCTTCTTTATTTTGGCACAAGAGCAGGGAAGCTAATAGCTAATAATTGGTACTGGAGCAGGTACTGGAAGCTTGTCAGCATCACGTTGACTGTTTTTTTTTTTTGCATTAAGTACAACCCCAGATTGGTAAAAGTAATGTTTGCTTTGACTAAGGCTGCGTTCACATTACCAGGCTGAAGTGACTTAAAGCTGATTTTTGGCTTAATGTTCCTGAGATCTGATTTTTTCATGACTGTTGAATGTATTAAATCCAATTTTTTTTAAATCAAATTTGAGTCACTTTCATATGTAGTACTAAATTAGATACCTATCCGTTTCATGGACATGCAACATGAATGTGAACGGTCAAATTGGAGTTTATGTGTCTTTTTGCTTTACGCATTAGCATTAGCGCTACGTGCTTCTCTCTCCACACATCTCTTGGTGCAGCTGTGTAGCTATAGCAGCAAAAAACAGCAAGAGCAAACCACCTGTCCTTTCTTCTCCTCCTCCACCTGAATATGAACTTCAGACCAGCTGTTTACTGTTTCTCCACTCCAGCAAAAGATGCTCCACATATGAGCTGCTAACTCATCCATTTTCCATTTCACTTCTATGACCCAGACAGCAAGTCTTTGCGATGTATCAAGAGCCACGGTATCCAGGGTAATGTCTGCATACCACCAAAGAGGATGAACCACATCCAACAGGATTAACTGTGGACGCTGTAAGAAGAAGCTGTCTGAAAGGGATGTTCGGGTGCTAACACGGATTGTATTCAAAAAACATAAAACCACGGCTGCCCAAATCACGGCAGAATTCAATGTGCACCTCAACTCTCCTGTTTCCACCAGAACTGTCTGTCGGGACAATAAATTATTGTGGTCTAAAACCAGGTGTTGTAGTTTCATTGTCCAAACCCTGTATATTGTAGTGCTTGACAAAGGTTTGCATAAGTAATCTTTGCCCATGTAGTTCTATCAGCTATTGTTGAATGATGGTTCTTGAGATTATTGGGGTTCAGTTTATGCTTAGGCCTTTCCCTTTACACATTGAAATACGTCCTGATTCCTCAAAGGTTTTTGTAATATAATGCACTGTTCAGGAAGAAATATGCAAATATCTTCCAGTCTTTTTCTAAGGAACATTTTAATGATTTCATGCACCACACAGCTTAATTAAGGGTGTATCAGTGTGTCTTTGCTATCGTTGATAGGAAAGATGGGAAAAATACAATACACAAAATACTACACATACTAATTCTCTTAATTAATCAGGGGTGTGTTTTGGGTGTAACGTTTAATAAACCAATCAGCATTTCACTTGTCATTCATTGTTTATCATTAATGTAAAAGTTTGTATAGCTGCCAACTGGCATGCGCTGCTATGGTCCATGTGTGCTTAACACACAGGGCTGTACATGCATTGGGGCGCAACTGTGTTTTCCATCCATTGCCAAGATAGCAATAGGCCAAAAATTTACCTGAACGCACCTCATTTCGAGACCACTACAGCCATTGGTGTACATATATTCACAAGCATCTTTGCTATTTAAACGATGAGCATCAATAGGGCCCTCAGCATACCATGGATACTAGTGAATATACTTTTTGTACCAAATCCTGATTACAGGATAATAATAAATGAAATTAAATTAACCAAAGTAAAATAGAAATTCTGGGCTTTTACAGTTATATAAAAGTCAAAGGAAATGTAAGAATCACATTTTTGTTTAAATTGTTCTTACTTTTCCACCTTTTTTTTGTTTTTATTTGGGGGTTTATCTTCCCACAATATACAGCACCCTGTAATCTACAAATTTGAACAAAATGAAAGAGAAAATTCAAACTGTATACAGTTTATTGGCTGATTACATTGAATTTTGTCACGCCCTTGGCCTGTTTCCCTGTGTTTCTCCTTTCCCCAGCAATTTTCCAGTCACGTGTGTGTAATTTGTAGCTCCGCCTCTTACCCCAGGTGTTCGTGTTTAGTGTGTGTTTCCCGTTTGCATATATAGTCCTCCTGTGTCAGTTTGTCCTGGTCGGTCTTTGCACTTTCCCCTGTTGTTTGTCTTTCCCGCGTTGCTTCTCGTAATTTACCTAGTTATTTACTCCGTTTTTATTTCTTGTTTATTCCTTTGTGTTTGTTCCTGCCCTGTTAGTTTATTCTGTCTTGTTTTAGTTCCTCGTTTGTTAGCCTCCCTGTCTGTTTATATTATTATCTCTGGTTTGTTTTGCTTTGTTTCTTTGTTTATTTATTTAATAAATCCAACATTACCTGCGATTACGTCCGCCTCCTGATCCTGACAAATTTAAGAGAAAAGCTTTCTTTTTACTTTGTATAAATTTACACTCTTTCTATAGGCCCTCTAGTGACTGTTATTCTAGAAGAGTGAAAATCCACTAAATGAATTGGAGTGATCAGATTAGCATGTACTCTAAAACAGTTGCATGTTCTTGTTGGATGTGCTATGTTTTTTTCCCCCCCAGAATAATATAAGTACAACCATATTTACAACATGATTTATATGTAAATGTATGATGATATTAATCCACAAGATAGCTTAAACAATCAAAAATAAGAAATGCTGGTCACACGTGATCTGACTGAAAAGGGTTAAAGCCATTCACACAGCATTGCAGACTATTTCCTCTGTACAGTGCATCCCTGCGAGTCTTAAAGGGCATACCAGTCCCTGCACATGTGTAACAGTGTGTGTGTGACAGTGATGGCCCGTTCTGACAGTCGTGTAAAGGTTCACATGATGGTGATTAAATCTCCAGTGAGGTCTATCTCTCAATCTCTGCTGGCTTCAAAGCCCCCCGAACCAGTCCAACCCCCATTATACAGTCAAAATGACCGCTGCTTCTTGGACTCGCCTCCTTTAACCAAACACTCGGATTCTTTACTTTGGCATGAGCTGCTGAAGTGAAACTATGAACTTAAATATCATTTTTCACAACTCTGCTCCGAACCGAGAGCGGATTTGCATCGGTTCAGAGGTGCGGCCGCATGAGAAGGAAAGAGAATGTGTGTGTTTTTATTTTTTTTATACATTTTTGGGACAAAAATGTGTTAATAGTTTAAAAGGCAGAGACACACATGGCTGACACATGACACTAACATAATAGAGAAAAATAAAATAAATAATGAATTATAATAATAAATTCAGTAAAATATAATAAACTATACAAATAACATAAATTAAGAATAATATTAGAGATGCCCCAATCCAACCTAGTGCACTGGGAAGGGAGCTAATACAGATATTGGTTATTTAAAATTGAATACATTTCAGGGCCAGACAGAGATGAGAAAATCGCAGAGCTTTTTTAAATAAAGAGCTTTATTTAAAAAGGGGTAATCCAAACTCATGGTCAGCAACAGGCAGTAAACAAACAGCTAGGCAAAATAATAGTCAAAGATACAGAGAAAACAATAACATGGGTAAGATAAAGACTTTTTAAAGATGGACGGAACCAATCTAATACTCGGCAGTGAGTGAGTAAAGTGCAGGGGTATACGTATGTATTGAGGCGAACAGGTGAAATCAATACTCAGGTGATTGTGGTTCATGAGGCATCATGTGATTAGTCATGTAAGGAGTGAATGAGTGATGTAGTGTGTAGTGCATTCTTGGCAACTGTGTCGGGAGCTGGGAGATCACTGATAGACAAAGGTGCATAAGTAATAGTAGTGTCTCCAGCATCAGGTGTGACAATCCAGTTGCAATAATATGTTTTTTAATGCAGTTTTTGTTCTGAAAGCTCTATAAATGAACACTGTCTATAACAGTAACAAAACCATTTTAAATGGTAAGCTGTATTTTTTGTGGAATAGCTGAATAAAGAGAGTTTGGTATTTGTGATTGAAATTCCATGCACCTCAAACACCATTGTTTCTTTTTCAAAAGATAATAAAACTTAAAAGAGCAGGAAAACATGTTAATTCCAACCCTCCAAAACTGTGACTGAACAGTCTTGACTTATTATATTTACACCCTAAAGGTCTACACACACCCAGCCTTCTATAGTGACAGCTAGTGAATGCAACAGCTACAGCTACTTCACGAAAATGTGAAAAGCCAATCACAATCCAGAAACGACACCATATTCTCTGAGCCAAATCTCATTTAAAATGTATTTTTTTTTATTTGCCTGACCACAGAAGGTTTTCCATTTTGTTACATCAGTCCATTTTTAATGGGCTTTGCCAAAAAGAAATTGCATTATTTTTGCATGATGCAGCTTTGACTTGCATTTTTGAGTTTTTGCAAAAAAATTGCAAGAAAAATAAAAACTTCCTCAATGCAAAATTTCGAAGACTTTGAATATTCTACTAATCTACAGTACATAATAACATCAAAAGATTCAGAGAATTTGGAGAAATTACTGACAGTCTCTATTGGATGCTGGTTATCTTCGGACCCTCAGGCAGCACTGCATTAAAAACAGGCTGTATTGTCTGTGAACACAAGTCACTGTGCAAAAAATGCTCTTTTTATATCTAGTCCTATTTTAGCTGGTTTTCCTTAGTAATACTTACTTATAGAGGGGTTTATTGCCACTGACTTTCAGCCACATCTCAAAATTTCTATTCTAAAATTTTAATTCTAAAATAGTTATTTTTTTAATGGAATAAAAAAAACTCTCACTTTGAATATATGTTATGTGTTCTATGTTCTACTGTAAATGAAATATGGCTATATGAAATTTAAAAGTTTATTTTAAATCTAAAATATATTAGACACTTTTTATTGCTTTAAATATCAAATGTACTCACTATAATAGATATGGGACATTTTATTATTATACATATAGATTAATTTGTAAATGTAATGCATATAGGTATGGCTGCAATGATTAGTCAATAAAATTGACCGTACTGATGTTGACTTTAATGTTGACTCCAAATTTCAATGTTGCCTAATTATTAATTTGTAACAGATGGACACTACACAAAGTGCTGAAAACTAAAAAAACACAGTGGGAGAGTGAGGGGTAATTGGCTCACTCAAACACAACAGATTACATATTCTCTCACTAAATATCAGCATTTTCCTTATTTAAACATCATCCAGGCATTTAAAGTGCATTTTAATTCGATATTCCGCTGCTTCTCTCATTTTAAAGCAATGGAGGGCATGGCAGAAATAATCGCTGACTAAACGATTAATCGAAAAAAGAATTAGTCGACTACCAAAATAATCATTAGTTGCAGCCCTGCATATAGAGCTGTGTAAGAAACTAACTAAATACCTACCTCACTTTTTCCTTACTCATTCTTTTTATCTGCCTCTCTCTCCCTCTCTCTCTCTCTCTCTCTCTCTCTCTCACACACACACTAATCTTACTCAATCAATTGCTGCTCCATCAACCTCTGCATAATTCTCATGCATTATGATTTAATTCAGTCACACATTAAGAGAGATGGACCTAGCCTTCACTTCCGATGAGGATCCTGGAATGTGCTGCTTCACCAAGCACGCCTCACGTTCAGTAGCCCACAAGCCTGTTTATTAGCCTACTAACAACCCTTATTATACACACTCCCATTCCCCATTACAACTCTGACCAGTTTCAGAGGAAACACACATTAACCCACTTCACTACAGGACTAGTGAGGATAAAAGAGGATTCCACTAAATCTTCTCTGTAATTAAATGGTTAAAACTCTAAAGTCTAAAAGGCTGAATGCCTCTAAAAGCTAAATAACTGAAAATAAATGTTATTAAATGTTATGAAATGTGATGAGATGTTAACAGATACACACTAAAAAGTGATTTTATTAAATTTAACTTACTGGCCAGTACAACTCAATAAAATGAGTTCAGAAAACTTTAACCTGAAAACTTGTTGAGCCAATTAAGAAAAATGGGATTTCAACCAACGTTTAGTATACAACACATGTGCCAAGGCTCTTTCATCAGTGTTGGATCATACAGCTTTTTCATAGGCCCCTGGTACCATACATTTGCATATTGGGTGTGGCCTCTCCATTACTTACCATCTTTGCATTGTCTGTTGCCAAAATCTACCTTATCCCAGGCATGCATTGGTATTGTACATGTTGGATTGTTGCCAGGCCTCAGTGTTGTAGGCTATAAGAGCAAGTTATCTTTATTCTGTGTTCCTAGTTGTCACAGTACGTTAGCTTGGAGCTTCAGTGTTCATTCTTGTACTGCTACATGTATTATGCTGTCAGTATTAGCAGTTCTTTAAAAATAGGGGAAATAGGTTGAGAATATCAATATAATTTTAATCAAAATAAGGTAAATTCCTTAAACCCACAGTACTTGAACAAAACAGCTAAGTTAATAGAACTAGTGTTGTATGAACAAAACTCAGTTAAGTTAAATAAATATAGCTGATTTGACTAAACTTGTTTTTCAGAACAATTTTGGTCTTAAATTCCACATCTGCAGCGCTCTTCTGTAAACCCAGAAAATACAATGCCATGACAAAAATAAAGGGACTGGAACTAGTATTGTATTCCATGATTTTGCACCCATTAGCATTTCCCATAGACTCTAAAGAACTCTCCACCTGCAGGATATACGTGTGGTTCCTTTTACACAAAATGTGAATGTGATTTCTGCAGGAGCTTTCCGTTTGCATGGACAATTCTAGCCAGATACCGCCGGTCACTATCATTAATACCCACTGCTCTGTACAATCTGGAGTTGTCGATATTTTGAACACTGCAGGAAGAGATATGTAGCAGTAAAATAAGAAGGAAATGGAAGAAGAAAAACAAAAATATAAAAATTGGATAACAATGTATAGCAGTTGCACATCAATTCACAGTGCACCATCATGATAAAATGGCTATATTGTATTTTTGTTGTAATCAAGGCAACATCTGGTTTGATTCACCATCAAGCTGAAAAGATATGGGTCTGTAATTTCATCTATAATAAATAATTTCTCCCCAAAACTCACTCTGGATATCTCTGTTCATATCTCTGTGATTGAGTTATGCAAAAATCTGGAATAATCTTTGGAATTCCTACTGTTAAGGGATATTAAAGAAACACTATTTGCTTGTGGACTTTTCCAGCACCAACAAATTCAAAACCAAACTCAAAGAAGATACCGGTCAAAAATCTGTGACCTCACAGTTAATAGCCGTTCCTCGACTGAAGCTTCTCCCAGTGTGAGGGACACCAGATCTGATCTGCACTCGCTGTGTGAGGGCCGGTGGAAAAGCAAGCTCACCTCTCACCCACGCCACGGTCAGTTTCAAGCAGAAATAAAGCGACACTCGCTTTGGCCTCAGAAAGCTTTCAGACGGCTTTTATACTAACAGGGATAGTAATGGAGGTGAAAGGCAACACTGCGTTTGCTCCCTATGAGATCTTTCTATTATTTGTAATGGAAAGGCGAATGTTTGTGAACTGCAGGCTGTGGGTTTTATTCAGCCCTGAATATCTGGACAGCACTTTATACCTGCGGACCACACAGTATTTCTGCTGAACTCACTCTGCTTTCAGTTAGCACTATCAATTATCAGTTTAGCCTACAACAACACACCATGATAATGCTAACCTCTACAGCAGCAGTGCTGCAGAGACCTCAATTAGTCTTTTGTAGATGTTTAATAAACACATAACAGAGTATTAGACGCATAACACATCAGTAGCAGTAATGAAGTGTCTGAATACATTGAATACATCCTATTGATTGAAACTGAATAGCAGGCCCGCTGCAACAGGGCAAGCAAACCAAACAATTGCCAAGGGCCCTAAGCTTCCAGGGGCCCCCAGGCAACAACTGGTCAATGCAGGAAAGTACAATGACTGTTATCAGACTCCCCCTCAAAGGCCCCACCCACTAGTTGTTGACAGGAGCCAGTCAGGTTTGTAATTCCTGTAGCCGACAAATATGAAACCTCAGAAATCATTAAGCTAGAAAAGAAAGGCGAGAAATTAAAGTGCCTTAAAATGGTCCTGCTAATTTGTAGTCCTATTTTGACACATCATCTTTTTTCCTCTTCTATTGTTTAATAAATAATGATAGCCTGCCACAACTTTCTGTAATTGGTCATAAAATGTATCATCTAAAAATGGTTAATTTGGACCAATATCATCTTTTTTAGTTGGACCACATTTTGGATCAAACCAAGACCTTATCAAACAAATTGTGAACAAACCCTATGTGTAAGACAAATAAGTCCTGCTGGAGTTTCTAAACAGCTTGGTGTCACTGCTGGACTGAAAATAGACCACCAATCAAAAATATCCAGCCAAATGTGTCCTGTATCACAATATTTTTGCCAACAATTGAATATGGTTCATGCCTGGGGCTTCCAACATGACAATGACCAGAAACAAACAGCCAGGGCAACTAATGAGTGGCTCCATAAGAAGCATTTTAGGGTTCTAGAGTGGCCTTGCCAGTCTTCAGACTTAAACCCATCATAAACTCAATTGCCAAATGACAGCGCCGAAATCTGAAAGATCTGTACAGACAAGTGAACCAAGCTTCTCACTGCAGTGTGTGGAAACTTGGTGAAGAACTACAATTAAACAAACATACAGTAGGTTTTGCTACCAAATATTGTGTTTTTTCTATTGTATCAAATACTTATTTTATGCAATTAAATGCAACATAGCTATCAAACAATGTGATTTTCTGGATTTTATTTTTATTTTTTCTCTCACAGTTGAAGTGACCTCTCCAAAATGTGTAGGTGGGAACATGCAAAATCAGCAGGGTATTAACTATTTATTTTCCTCCACATTCCATATTAGGAGTCCCTTATAGAGTGTTTAAAAACGCCATAAGCACTGCTGTATCTGATCCATTTGTACCAACACAACACACACTCCTTACACACCATTGTCTGTCATTACAAAACAACAAACTGATACTATATGGTCAGTGGGAGATTTAGTTGGGAGTTGTTTTTCCGGTGTTTTATCCTTTATTTAATCAGCTGTTTACATGGTTTAACTTTGTTAATCTGTTGTTTGTTTGACCTCTCTGCAGTGCACACTTTGTTTCACACAGACATTTACTTAAAGATTTTCAGAGAGTAAAAAAAGAGAGGCCCTTATTGGTTAATGGTTAACCTAATTAATACATTTAAGCCTAAGAATAAACAAAATTTAAACTAGAAGAAGCTGGTGTGTGTGTGTGTGTGTGTGTGTGTGTGTGTGTGTGTGTGTGTGAGCAGCTGGTCCCTAGACGTGCCCTTCACTTCTCAGGGCCAGTAAGGGGTTTCAAGGTAACTGTGTATCTCAGAGGGGATCTGAGAAAAGGAGGGAAATGAGAGGGCACAGGGCATAAGCCTTAAAAATAATAAGGCCTTAAAACAATACAAACTATACAGTAGAGAAGAGAGAGAGAGAGAGAGAAATAATAAAAGAGAATTTATTACATTACAATTACATTAAGATGATGCTCAACTACAGCAGTGTATTGTTTTTCAGGATGATATATTGTCCAAGAAATTATTGCGATAAATGATAATATTGTCATTTTAAAGCACCACTCTAGAAAAAGCTTTTTCCTGCTTTTGAGCTCCCAAAGGAGCTTTAGGACAATGTGCCACAGTAATGATATACTAGCATAATAATACTATTACACTGTTTTACAGCGAAACTAACTTGTTATAATTAAGAATAGACATTGAGCTTCCAATAGAAAAATACTATGTCCTAAATAAATAAAACAAATAATGTACACCCACCCTGGGACTCTGTGGGTTCTAAGAAAACTGCACTAAATATTAAACAACAAAAAGTAACAACATATAGATTAAAGTAACATTTACATTAATTAAACCTTTTTAACACAAAGGCACTTGCAGATTCTCTTTTCTGATCATGATATGTATATATGTATATGCTATAAAACACAAATTAGCTTAAAAATACAAGTGTCCATATGATTAAATACACAGACGGCTCAGCCATAGCTCTTGCTATAAATGTATTTTCAATGTAACTGTCAGACAAATTCCGAGCAGGAACACCAGCATGTTTACCGTGTGGGGTTTGAGGCAGGATCTCTCTGGGGAAACAATATTCATTTTCAATATTCATTTTGAATAGCTGGATGGCTGTGCTTTAAATGATATCTCAGCTTCATTGCCACTGTTTTGAAAAAAGCCAAAAAAAAAAAAAAAATGCCAAAATAACATTCGTGACAGGCCTAGCTCAAACTAACAAACTTTAGAATTAGAATAGAATCTCAGTACACTCAGTGTATAAGTCAGTGTGGGCATGTGTGATCTAATGAGTGTGTGTGGGTGTGTGTGTGGTTATTTTCTGTGGTAGTGTGGAGAACCACATAGAACTGGATGCTTTGACACCACTGCGACCAGTTATTGTGCATCTAGCATTTCTTCATTTCCCGGCCCGCCCCGCGCTCGGCCCCCTGGAGCTTTCTCTCAGTCTGCTTTATTACTCTCAGGTTGCCTCCATGATGTAATATCTCTGCCATGCATATTTAAAGAGTTCATAAAGACCCTTGGTGTTTGTGTTCGCAGTTTATGACAGGCAAGACCTTATGAAAACTATATTAACACATAAAATAGTCTTAAATTGGTGGGAACAGAGAGAGTAACTCCAGACGCAGCTGGAACGTTCCAGAGCACTGGGGAATTTATAGCGTTCATCGTGTGGCATTTCTTATTGATCTAATCACTGGTATATGGCCCAATTAGTGGATTATAAAGCATGATAAAACTGAAATCACAGGTGCTAGTTTTAGTGTTTTTGAAGCAATGGCCACATATGTAAGATGAGTTCATGCTTAGCAGAGCGAGTAATGTGGACAATATGTGCTTGTTGAAGGATTTAGCCTGGAAAAGGTTTGAGTAGAGAGTCAAGATTTAAAAGATCAATAATAGTTATTCTATTTTCAGTAGTAAATGATAAAAAGATTAGGATGTATCATTAGATATTAAGAAAACAGGCAAAGTTCAAGCACTGTCATCTCTTGTCTTCAGAGCTTCGCCCAGTGTTTTCTTACTAGAACTGTGTGGTAGGTCATGGAAATATGTGTGTCTTTACAAGCTGCTCATTTCCCATCCTGAAAGGTACCAAGATTAAAAACATAACAGCAGTGCTAAATCCGTGTATCATTCGTTCATTTGATATTCAATTGAGAATCAAAATCGGAAAATTAAAAAAACAATTCGTTTTTTCGTTTTTTCGTTTTTGAATATAATACCAAAAAACGAATAACGGCTTGTATTTTGTATTTTTATTTGGTTATCCAAACAAAAATTGGAAATTTAAAAAACGGACCAGGAGCCGAATTTGATTTTGATTTTGAACTTGACCCATTTGTGTGCCCCGGAAGTTACTGATTTGTTTATTCTTGGTGGGTTTCTGTTGCGCGGGAGTTCACTGCAGTGTTATCTACACAGTCTGTATTGCTGTAGGCTTTGGATGGAGTTGAGGATGGAGAGTTTTATCTTGTTCAGAGGAACTAAACGCGTTGCAGTGAAAGAAGACGATATGACAACAGAAAAAATCGGCAGGATCTTTCAGGTGTTTGTCTAACGTTCCGTAGCTAAATGTCATATTTAGTTAATGTTATTCTGTGAATTGCCGCCTACTAAATATGACATTTAGCTACGGAACGTTAGACAAACACCTGAAAGATCCTGCCGATTTTTTCTGTTGTCATATCGTCTTCTTTCACTGCAACGCGTTTAGTTCCTCTGAACAAGATAAAACTCTCCATCCTCAACGGCCCTCTCCAATTCTGTGTTCGATACATGTCTTTTCCGCTTAAGGTCGTGTTGAACACAGAACCTTCTAACACTCATTGCAGAACATCGCTGGATCCCCATTTGCTGCAACGTGCACGAAATCTCTTCATGCGTCTTACCACCTTCAAAAAGATCTTTAATTAGGCCAGAATGTGGTTCCAGTCCGGCCATGCTGCCTACAGCAATACAGACTGTGTAGATAACACTGCAGTGAACTCCCGCGCAACAGAAACCCACCAAGAATAAACAAATCAGTAACTTCCGGGGCACACAAATGGGTCAAGTTCAAAATCAAAATCAAATTCGGCTCCTGGTCCGTTTTTTAAATTTCCAATTTTTGTTTGGATAACCAAATAAAAATACAAAATACAAGCCGTTATTCGTTTTTTGGTATTATATTCAAAAACGAAAAAACGAAAAAACGAATTGGTTTTTTAATTTTCCGATTTTGATTCTCAATTGAATATCAAATGAACGAATGATACACGGATTGTGCTACAGCCATTGAAGCTAGCAAGAGGGTTGGTTTAGCCCAAATGTTAGTTGCTACACAGCCTAAAAAGCCTCAGTATTCACCCAAAAACCTCAAATACCAAAGATGAGAGTAAATATTGGCAGTGAGTTCAACAGATAAAGAAAAATTAGAGCTCATAAAGACAACAAGACACAGAGCTGCTACGTTTCTCCTGAAAAGGTTAGCTAAGCTACTTTAGCCCTGTAATTTATCACAACCACTAGTTTAGCTAACTCGGGATGGGCATTTAAATAAATCTAAAATTCAAGTGTTTACATTCATATTAGTGGTCTGTGTGCAACTGGATTAAGAAACATAGGACACTTAATATAGCTAGCTAAGGTAAGTTGGACTATGCTGGCTAACGCAGTAATGCTACACATGCTAACTTGAACTGCAGTCAGTCAAAACAGAGGAGCAGATGTGTTTTATCTGATTACTACCTCGGCAGTGACGAGCATGCTGAAAAAATATGTCCGAAATAATTTAGCTACAAATGTGATTATATGTTATAAGTTATTTATTCCACCCAAAATTAGTAATAGTAAATGTTACTCATGGCCATTCCTAGCAACTAACTCCCTATTCAGCTGTTTATTTATCTGTCTATTATGTAAAATACAGTCAATTTAATGCTAGATAGCTGTTTGATATAGATATTGATATTGATAGTTTGAGTATGTTCAGTGTCCTCAGCCTGGCAACCCGAGTGAGCTTGGTGTCTGTGGAGAGGTGGACGGGGCAGACAGCTCTGTCTGCTGTTTAGAAATTGGACTGCTGTAGACATTTCACACACTCGCTCTCATTTCCAACTGAATACTGCTTTAATACTGCAAGAAAAGTATATTATATATCAGTGGTGCTTAAAACTGTCGTACATGTACTGCTGGTGGTACAAAAATCTCATGGTGGTACCGTGGATGACCTTAAAACGTTTGTTGCATTTACAAATAATTGAAGTCTAGATTGTTTTATCTGAAATCTTCAATACTTTAGAGTGGTTTGTGTTTCAATTCTATATGTTACACACTCTACTTCTTTACTCACAGTACTAATGCATTCATTATTAATGTCTCATAAACCAATTCATGTCTTATAAACCCTACAATAGAACATTATGGATCTCCAAAATTATTATACGATATTTTTTTTTTTCCCGCATTTGTGTTAGACTATTATGTGGACACTTAACATAAAGTAGCTAGCTAAGCTAACTCAGCATTTCAACAGGCTATTTAAAGTTATTTACAGCCTAGCTAAGCAGCTTTCACACACAACACACAAAATATAAGAGTAGAGTGCTGTGGGGAGTTAGCTTGCTAGTTAACCTAGCGTTAGCTAACTTATATCCACCGCCTTCCAGAGAAGAGGCGCTGCGTCTTACTATTCTGTGGAGGGAATCTTGGTTCTGAAGGTGCCGTGAATCTGTCGGAGAAGACGTTAGCTTTAGAGCTAATTTATATGAACAGGTGTGCAGGGGTGTGTAGGTAACCCTCCCCAACCTAGAACAAGCAAACCACTCTAGAACAAACAAGAACCATCATCCTTTTTTTTCATTATCTTCTTTTAACCTATAAAAAAAATCCTCAAACAAATATCTCTTCAATCAAAATGCTCCTTAATGAAACCAAAAAAAGATTTTTTTGTAGCACATTTATTATATATATATTATATTATATGTGTTTGTAATTAAAATCCCCCCCCCAAAATCTGCTGCATGTCTACTCAATCGTTACACATTACAAGAAGAGGCAGGTGGCCTTTTTTATCAGTTCCTCGTCCCATTCACCATTATCTCACTCCTTCCATTAGCCCACCTTCACCTCTGACCTTCGTTCTGTCCGAACGTGTGAGAGAGAGTAGGGCAGATGGGATGGTGGAGACCGCACAGCGTGATGGATATCCAGGCTGGAAGCAGGTATACTGCACACTGGAGAATACAGAGCGCTACAGAGTGCAGAATCTCTATTAAGCGGGTAATTTAGTGCAGGACTAGACCTAATCTCTGTTCTTAAAACTGGCCCTGAGGGGTTCACACTTTATCACGGATTTCCGTTCGGATCCTGAATATTTCCCGGAAAGCAGAGGAGGTACAAAAGGTAACTGCTCTGTGTTTTCTGTTAGGAATACTGAACATACTGCATGGCCTCTGGATGAGTGGTCTGTTCTGTGAGGACTGAAATTCCTGATTGTGGATTAGAAAAGATTTAAAATACAAACTAAAAGACAACAAGAACAAGTGAAGAAGTTATTCAAGCTGATACAGACTGCTCAATTCTCTCAAAAAGCTATAGGTAACGGCTGTATCGCTGTGCTATCCTCCGAGTGTTAGCGCTGTGTTGCTACTCGGCAACCCATGTGTCAGAGGAGTGTGTTAGTATTCACCCTCCCGGTGTTGTGGCATCATTAGTGATATGGGGAATCCTAGTGAGTGGGTTAAATAATTGGCTGTGTAAATTAGGAAGAAAATAGGACTTTGCTACAAACGCTATTTATAGGGCTTGAAGCCCAGGCCAAGAGACGTTTCTGATTTTTTTGGTGCCCCCTGGGCACCTGATGCCCTACATTCAGCACTGATGTCAAAAGGCCGGTTATTGCAGGATGACATGTTGGACAAGTAATTATCATGTTTTAATGTCTTTAAGTAGCTTAACAAATAACTTAAATATTTTTTTAAATGATGGTGTTATTTAACCACAAATAATAATTTAACTTAACCAGGCAGAGCAGAGCAAAAAACCCAACCCCTATAATAGAGAAATTACATCTATAAAATGTAAATATAAACTTTAAAGAGAAGGTTAACATGTGCCCTTAAAGGGCAAAAATGTGTTCTTTCTGAGTAAATAAAAAAAAATATACTGTTACACAGCGTTTCTATTAACAACGGCTTTGGTGAGTTACACTGATATTGACCCAATTGCACCTTATGAGAATATGGGAAGCTAAACCATTTAAACACTTTATGAGCTGTATTCATGATGCAGTGTGGGGTACATTTAACACTTTCGTAAGGTTACAGATATGTCACACCTTAAATCCAATGGAACGCTGCCCTGCTGACCTCTATTTGATGTTATTCTGAACACTATCACCCCACCCCTCTCTAAAACCCATCCCTGCTTGTTTTTTCTTTTCTTAACTCCTCTTCCCGGAACACTGAGGCGCTCTATCACTCTCAGATTCACACACATATACACTCACTGTAGATGGATGCTCTCTAAATGGCCTGTCTATCTGTCTTGTGTGTCTGCAGCTCAGAGGTGAGCGCTGGCTATAAAGGGTCATTCACACCAGGGAGCATGTGCATCTACTTCTACCATTAAACTGGAATCAGGTGTTGCTTTCCTCAACTTTCTCCCACACGGTTCTCCCACACAGTTCTTCTACAGGGTTATCTCACACATCTCACACTCTGCAGTTCCAGACCGGACTTCTGCAGCCTTTCTACTTCTTATTATAGAACCTGTCCTTGGCTTATTTTCTCAATGTTGTGATCAAATATGATAATGGGCTTTATCTTACACCCTGTGTAAGGTGCATCACAATGCTCTTTGATATCTTACACCCTGAAAACGTTCTATATTCACGGCTTGTACCTGCGCCGTTTAAATAGCAACAGCACTTATATCTACACCAATGGGTTTGATGATCTGAAAATGAGGTGTCTTAAAGAAGAACTCCAGTGTAAATTGGACGTTTGGTGTGGTAAAACATGATGAAAAGTACTTACTTTTGATGAATAGCACGCCTCTGTTCTTCTATGGCGTTCCGAGATCCAGACATTTTAACAGTTTGTCCAAACACCCTTCAGACTGGGTGATACGGGGCATAATTTACCCTGATAAATCGCTTTTTCCACCATTATCCAGACTGAAAGTAGCTCCACACCTCCTTGCTAGAATCTGGAGAGCCCTGACATTTAAAACGAGGCATTTATAACTTTAAAAGTGCGCAAGAAGCTTATTAAAAACCTCTTTACATCCTATAACGCTAGCTTCAGCTCCGAGTGCCGCCATCACTGTACTGATAATGACATAGACATATATACATAGATTCCGCAGGATGTAAACTGTGATTATTAATAAGGTTCTTGTGCACTTTGTAAGTTATTTTAAATGTCAGGGCTCTACGGATTCTAGCAAGGAGGTGTGGAGCTACTTTGAGCTGGGCAAATCAGGGCAAATTATGCCCCGTGTCACCCAGTCTGAAGGGTGTTTGGACAAACTGTAAATTTCTGGTGTACTGCTATCTAGGCAACGGAAAACACAGGTGCGCACCATTGACTGAAATGAACCTAGGGAGATGTCAACTGTCAGACGTATGTTACTATCTTGGCTGTCAATTGTCAGCACAGATGCATCCCCAATGTGTGTACAACCCATTGTTTTAGGCACACATGAGCACACAGCAGTGCACAAACCCAAAGCACATGCCTGTTAGCAGCTATACAAACTTGCCTATACAGTGTTACCATAGGGACCAGTTAATGAAATTTAAATGTTAATTTTCAAAAGAATATCAGAAAAAGTTAATGTGAGTTAGACTCAAAATATTAAATATATATATATATATATATATATATATATATATATATATATATATATATATATATATATATATACAATAGTTATTATTACATTACATATTGACTTAATTAATCAAAATAATAGTCTAAATGTAATGCCTTATTCTATTGCCTCGTTCTATTGGGATGTCAACTGAATGTGTGATAAATCATGTTTTATTCTCTTCATTTCTACTTAAAATGTAAAATAATGTCTTAATATCATGGGAAAATTTACTACTAATATCATGCAGTATTGTCACGCCATACTGGCTGTGAGAATGTATGTTTCAAATGAGAAAACCAAAGAGCCTATGACGGGAGGCCACCCTATGCAACTGATATAATGACAATAACCACAATAGCAACCTTTTAAAGAGTAATGTACTATTTAATAATTAATATTATTAAGAATTTCATGTAATATATTGGAATTGGAATTGGAATATACAAACATGTACATGTATAAAGTAGACATGCCAGTTAATTGATGGTAATGGGTTCTTGTCGCTAAGTACGCACAATGGCTAATATCAAGGTCAGTAATAATTATTATGGTCCATATATTGTATGATAAGTCGATAACATAATTATTGTGGCAGGCCTAGACAGTCTTAATGTTTTGCTCTTTATTTATTTATAAATTATTTACAGTAGCAAAAACTATAATTTCATTAAGCATGTTCGCTATATAATTCAAACCTTTTCATAAAATACACCCCCTTTCCCTGAACCTTCCTCCCCCACCTCAAAATCATGCCTACTGTCCATCTCTTCTTTATATTAAAGAAGTATTTTATTCACACATTTCTAACCAATGCTATGTGTCTTTACTGCATCTTTAAGGCTGATGATATATGTTGCTAAATGTACATCCCCGTGCACAGACTGCACTGCATCATTTAAAGCTTGTCAACACATGCTTAATAAAATGATAAATCTGCTGTTACGGCTCTGGCATTCAGTTTTACCGGAGAAGCTGCACGTCAAACCCGAGCCAGATCAGATCAGTCTTAAATGTAGTCCCCCTGGTCTGAGGAGAAATCTCCGCTCGGACGTTAAACAGGACAGGCCAATTAGATCCTACAGGGACTGACTGAATACGAGAACTGCAAAAGCAAATGTAGTTGTTGGCTATGCAGTCGTGAAGTCAAAACGCTGAGATATTTAACATTTACACAGTCAATAGCACAAAGCTGCAGCACCACCTTAAATTTGAGCATAATTGTGTTACATTCTAGGAAAAGTAGGAAATGCTGTATTTTCCCTTCTTTTTTAAAACCGTGTTGAAGGATTTAAATGCAGGAATACATGTACTGTAACATTGAGGAGGAGGCCGGATGCAAACGCAAGTCACTTTTATAAGACATTAAGTAACTAACAAAGAACAAAGCACTATGGAATAATATAACAAAAAGGTAACTAAAACAAAACACTATGAACCAGAAGATAAACTAAAATACTGAAACAAACAAGCCAAAATATCAAATAAAGAAATAAACTACATAAAGCAAACCTTGAAAACTGAAGACAAAAAACACAGCAGGTCTGAGGCTAAACAAAACATATAAACACAATCTAAACAGAGTAACAGCATAAGGTCAAACAAAAAGCGTGACAGATAACAAAGGAGCACATGGGGTATTTATACACAGGCAAACATAAGGGACACCTGTAGGAGCTAACAAGGGGGCGGGGTTACAAATGAGACAAGAGGGGCTAAGACGGGGCTGGGGCGGAGACAGAAGGATAACCAAAACAAATGCCATGTGCTCAAAAAAGCACATGGCTAGGGACACAAGACAGGAAAACAGAGACAGACACAGGCTAAAGTGTGACATGTACAGCTCTGGAAATAAATAAGAGACCACTTCAAAATAATCAGTTCCTCTGATTTAACTATTTAAAGGTTTATACTTGAGTAAAATTAACATTTAGTTCTTTTTCTATAAACAGCTGACAACATTTCTCCCAAGTTACAAATACAAATATTGTCATTTAGAGCATTTATTTGCAGAAAATGAGAAATGAAAAAGGTACAGTGCTTTCAAACCTCAAATAAAACAAATAAAACATGCTCATATTCTTTTAGAAACAACAATGCTGATGTTTTAAGAGTTTAGAAATCAATATTTGGTGGAATTACCCTGATTTTTAATTACAGATTTCATGCATCTAGGCATTCTCTACACAAGTCTTTCACATTGATTTTGGGTGGCCTTATTTTACTTCAGTTCAGCTTTTCTTGAAGGCTTGTGACCAACTTACATCTTACATGATTACATTCAGAGGTTTTTCAATGAGGTTCAGGTCTGGAGATTAACCATAAACTTATTTGAATGTCAGTCAGCAACCGCAGGATGACATCAAGTGACCTATAAAAAGAATGGCAAGCGGAAGCTGGGGTGAAGTGCATGGAAAGAACAGTTCGAAACAATCTTTTAGAGGCAGAACCCAAGCTAAAAACGGACCTTCTTCAATGAGAAGCAAAGAAGATCCAGGCTGAAGTTTGCAAAATATCCTAAGAATTCGACTATAGAAGACTAGAGTAGAATAATTTTCTCTGATGAGTCCAATGTTCAGCTTTGCTCAACACCTGGCCATCATATGTTTAGATGGCATACAAGGTTATTCTAAAAGAAAACTTGCTTTCTTCTGCTCTGGTAATGTTGCCTAACTATTCCAGCAGGATAATGCTCAATTCCACACATCTTGATCAAATAAAGTGTGGATGAAGGACCACCAGATCAAGAAAGTGTCATGGCCAGCCCAATCTCCAGCCCTGAACCCCATTGAAAACCTCTGGAATGTAATCAAGTGGAAGATAGATGGTCACAATTCATCAAACAAAGCAGAACTGCTTGAATTTTTCAGCCAGGAGTGACATAAGGTCAAAAAAGCAGTGTGTAAGACTGGTGGAGAGCATGCCAATTAAAAATCTGGGTTATTCTACCAATTATTGTTTCTGAACTCTTTCTTCAATAAAACTTTAGTATTGTTGTTGTTTCTAAATTAATATGAACTTGTTTTCTTTGCATTATTTGAGGTTTGAAAGCTCTGCAGCTTTTTCATTAATTTGACTATTTCTCATTTTCTGCATATAAATGCTGTAAATGACAATATTTTGGGGGGAATTTGGTATGGAAATGTCGTCAGTGGTTTATAGAATAAAACCATAATGTTAATTTTACTCAAACAAATACCTATAAATAGTTCAATCAGAGAAACTGATTATTTTGACGTGGTCTCTTATTTTTTTCCAAAACTGTATATGTATGTATGGCTGGATAGAGTGTTTTATGAATTTCAGTGGCCTTATCGCATGCCCCACTCTCTCTCCTTCTCTCTTTTTCACTCTCTCGTTCATGTCATCTCCTGTTCTCTGCATCTGGGACTGAAGTATACAGTCCTTTCCAAAGGAATTGAAACAGTGAGGCAGATTTCTTTACAGTGAGGCAGGGTTTGGCATTAAAATATGAATATGAAACAAAATATTTCAGTTTTTTTTTTTAATATTCTAAAACACAGCTCAGAAAATAGCACCTTCTGTCTGAACCAATTTTTCTTGTGAGCAAAAGCACTAAATCATGACTGTCAGGTGTATTTTTGATGGCCAGGTGTGTTCTGATACATTGTTACACAAACAATAAATAGCGCTGAATGTGTATGCTTACAGGAGAAACCAACAGTCCTCATAGAGAGCTGTCTATGGACAAAAAACAACCAATAGTAAAGCAGACAAGAGATGGAAAATCAATCAGAGCCAAGAAATGACTGATACACATAAATAAACACATTAATACACATAAACACTGTTTTAGTAATCTCACTTTAGTTAAGGTACTTCCTTTTAGTGGATCTGTAACACGTAACACATCTGTGTGAAAAACACGTGAGAAGGAAGATTAGCGATGGCAACGCACAACAGCAAGCAGGCACGAGGATTATGGGTAAAGCCCAAACGTTTATGAAGCTAATTACAGCATTACATCAATTTCTTCAAGTGGTTGTGGTATAAGTGTGTGTCTTGGCGTGTGTGTGTGTGTGTGTGTGTGTGTGTGTGCGTGTGTGTCTTGGCGTGTGTGTGTGTGTGTGTGTGTGTGTGAGGGACGGGAAGTTAATTAACCCCTGGTGTGATTGCCTTTGGGAAAAACTTTTTAGCTTTTAATTACATTCATCAAAAAATAATCCTCTCGATCTGTGTGTGTGTGTGTGTTAATGTGTGTGTGTGTGTTTGTGTGTTAGTGTGTATTTGTGTGTGTGTGTGTGTTAACAGCTGTCTCTCTTGATCATGCTTGGCTCTGTAATTAGTTTCTCCTCCACTCAGCTGAAGTGATTCACTTCCAGCATGATTCTAAAAACCGTGTCTTTATTATTATTTATTTATTAGCTTTAAGCTTAAATATTAAAGTTTTTAGAAATAATTTGTGTTCTTGATCCGCTCTGTCCCATCCGGCCGGAGCTGTTGGAGCTTCCTGTTCCTGTGATCCTAACATAAGAAGCTCTACTTAAGGGAACTGAAACAAGTCAGAGTTAAATAAGAAGCTCTGATTTGGACGTGTTCTTATGAGTTAAATCACTGTGGACTTTACACTTAGATCCAGAGTGAATGTGAATATACTGAAGCTGATACTTGACCAGGGGGCCAGGGGTCTCGACTACTACTTTTTATTACTTCTAGTTACTTTCCAGCTACTTTTAATTACTTTCTAGTTGCTTTCCAGTTACTTATTTTTGATGTTTTGTTTCTATCCAGTACTCTCCTGTTACGTTCTAGTAGCTATACTAGTAGTAGTTTTTAGTTAATTTTCCTTACTTTCTAGGAGCTCATTGTGATACTTTACTGTTACTTTCTAGTTACTGTCAGTTACTTTTCATTACTTTCTAGTATTTTCTAGTTACTTTTCTTTGATTTCTAGTTACTATCCATTACTTTCCAGTTACGTTTTATTCCTTTCTAGTTACTTTTTTACTTTCCAGCTCCTTTTCATTACTTTTTAGTTACTTTCCAGTTAGTTATTTTTAATTCTATTTACCTTTGAGTTAAGCTATTTTTATTACTTTCTAGTAATAGAAGTAAACTTTTCACTACTTTTTGGTTATTTTCCAGTTACTTTACTTTGATTTCTAGTTAGTATCAATAACTTTTAAGTTACCTTTCATCCATTTCTAGTTACTTTCTTACTTTCTAGTTACTTTTCATTACTTTTTAGTTCCTTTTAATTACTTTTTAGTTACTTTTCAGTTAGTTGTCTTTGATTTCTATTACTTTTTGGTTACTTTCTAGTTACTTTCCAGTTAGTTATCTTTGGTTTCTCGTTACTTTTTATTACTTTCTAGTTCTTTTCAAGCTACTTTTCATTACTTTCTAGATACTTTTCATTACTTTCTAGTTACTTTCCAGTTACTTTTATTTTATATTTAGTTTTTATTCACTACTTTCCTGTTACATTTATTACTTTGTAGTAGCTATACTACTGCTATACTTTAAAGTAACTTTTCTGTGTTTTATATTACTTTCAAGCACTTGTTCTTTCATTTTTTTTATTGGATTCTTTTGTTTCATTCTTTTCTCTATAGCTTCAGTTACTTTGACTTCTATTTCTATTAGTTTTCATTATAAAACATTCTTTTCCTTTCTTTCAGTTACTTTCTGTTGGCTTTTTTCCATCTGATTTCTACCTGTTACTTTTCAGTTACATTTCAGATACTTTTTGATACTTTCCCATTACTTTTGGGTTACTTTCCACTTTATATTTCTGAAATGATTAAGAAGTGCATTGTTACAGTAGCTGAATAAAACTCTACTGTCTGTGAAGACGTCTGGTATGCCAGTGTTCTGACTGTGGTCAGACTAGGTGTCTTTAGTGAAAACAAGTTGCGGGTAAAGTTTGAGTGCCTAATTTAATGATTATAGTAAAATGATGTGTCTGCCAGGTTTTACCCGTAAAGCAGACGTGAGCTTGGCTGTGTGTCGGTTAACAGGCCTGATCCTGGCAGCAGAGAGTGAGAGATGTTTCTGACTTCATTACTGATGTTTTGTTGGTAACGCGCAGTCATGTCTCACTTTAATTAAAGCCAGCACCGCCTTCCTTTGTTCTCAGACCAATATGGTTAGAGGCTGCGAAGGCTACTCGGCCCTTTGATTCTGCTGTGGAAGTTTGAGAAGTGATAAAAACGCTCTTTTAAATTTCAAAAGACAGAGTGCTTGACAGATCCTGTAGACCATAATTCAGTGAGCATTCAGGTGAACCAGAGCTTCAGCATCCTGCTCCCTGCTATTTAAGTGATAAATGAAGCTGAGTGGCAGACAGATGATGGAGAAACAGTCTAAATATTGTAAATGTTCTCTCACACGCACGTTTAGTTAATCTTCTGAGACTGCTCGAAAGGAGAGAGAGAGAAAAAAAATAAATAAAGGGCAGGTGCATTTGATTTGGGACAACAGATGAGCTGTCCAGTTTCTGATTTTTCATCTACATGGTGGAGTAATTATAGGTAGGAGTGTATAATAATAGTGAACAGTGAGTGCACAGTGTTTAAAAACTCCAGCAGCACTGCTGTGTGTGACTGGCGAACAGAGATGATGAAGGAATGGCCCGAATATTGTAAATACACACACAGTAGCTGATCCTGCATTCACACAGGCAGTTTGTTTTTTGAGGCTATGTTTGTGGATGTTTGTGGTGTTTCACATAAGCGTGTATCACTGTGGCCAGTTAGGATCAAGGCTAATCTAGCAAGTTCCCTTTTGAGCCATCAGCTGTGTTTATTCGTGCTTCATTTTTCTTCAAACCACCCCTTTATTTGAGCAAATATACATCATATAAAGCAGGAAAGCAATAATCAGTGGTTATAATCCTCTTAGAATCACACTGCTGGAGATATAAGCAAAATACAGTAGGAATCAAAGATTCACAGAGCAGATAGAGACCCTTGTGTCTGTGATTGGTCTGTGATGAATTTAATTTGTTGTTAATTAATAGTGCTGCATTAACACCTAAATCTCTTCTATCAACTACCAGAAAGTACTGAGTAATTAATCAGTAGGTAGTACTGAACTAATGATTATAGTGCACTGTAAACTCTAAAAAGTTAAGTCTTCTCAAATCATTTGAGGTAATTTGTTGTCTCAAATGAATTAAGTTTTTAAAACATTTTTTTTTAGTAATTTATAATACTGTATGAAGTTCAACAGACAAACCACAAGTACTTGACTCTCAAATATGGTGAACCTGAAACTTAATCTTTTTAGATAAAAGCAACTATTGCGCAACCGGTCTATCTTACTTTTTTAAGTTTGTTGCAATGATAACATTATGTTCTTTTCAATCAATAATATTGTAAAAAAAAATCTAAATAAACAATGACATAAAATTTAAGCAGAGACTCTTAAAGGGATGCAGCAGACAAAACAAGCTAACATAGTAGTCTTTGTTTAAAATCATTCATTCACATAAATTATCTATAAAGAGAGCAGTATTGAGAGCACAGAGTTAGACGTTCAGAAAATGATGGGGGGGGGGGGGTGTGATGACTACACACTGATGGCGAGTGTCAGAAAATGAGGGCCATACCCAAAATGCAAATAGATTGTGTCAGAAGCCAATATAAAAGAAGCTGCCAACAGCAATAGACTAAACACAGTTATTACTTGGTTGGTTAGTTGGTTCACTTTATTAATTTGGAGAAAAAATCTTAAAGAATAAGGAGGTAGAGCACTGTTGAATAATAAACAACAGAAAAAACCTTTAGCATGTTTTGCTAGTATTTGGATGATGCTGAAGATTTGTTGCTAAAGATTACATGTTTAATGTTCAACCTTAAATTATACTTAGAAATATCTAAGATATTTAGAAATATTGAAAAGACAGTGAAAGAAAGACTTACTGTTATAGGTGCCAAATACAGGACAGACAAAGTCGGATACAAAACACATAATTTATTAAATAAGGGATTAGGCTTATAAGAATATTCAGGGACAGGCAGGGTCAATAACCAGAATGACAGCATACAGTAAACACACGACATACCAGAGTGAGCAGACAATGAGGTCATACATAGGAAATCCACAACAGGGCAAGAACTGGTCTAGAATACAAAAATAGACTGAAACCGAAACAGCTAAAAATAAACGAAGGACTAGGCAAAAGAGCAGTCAAGAAGCAAAAAAGGGTCGGAAACTAATGGTCAATAAACTAAAGGTGCTATGAGGAGCTGTGAAATAGATTCTATACCGGGTGAGGATAAAGTGAAAATAGGGGCTATTTATACTGAAGAGTCCAGGTGTGAGTAATGATTAGACAATGCTGGTGAAACGGAAAGCTGATGTGTCACGTTGATCCGGCATGTCCGAAGGGTTGAGCGCAGGTACATTCTGGGAAATGGAATCTTTCTCGGGAGATTTAGAGTCAGTGGCAGGCTGACAGACAGTGAAGGGATTGACACTTACACCCAGGCTCACTACCAGACTTACACTTGAAAGATGTGCTGTGAACTTTTAGAAGTGTGAGTAAAAGTGAAGTGCTTCAATTAAAAAGTATCTGTTTTAAAGCGTAGCCCAGTTTTTAAAAATAATAACTATTGGATTGGTTTCAGCTGGTTCTCAAGGTTTCAAGATCTGCACTGAAAAGAGTAAAGGTAGTACTGAGCTAGTTTTGAGCCTTTTGAGTCTTAAAGTAGAAATTACTTCAAATTACAGGGTAATTTTTGAGACTTTACCTTCTGTCAGTTCTTTCCATGGCCATTAGAGTAATGACTGTGCATGTAAAAATGTAAAACAGTGGGATTTAAAACCTTGCACAGTATCAGTGATCACAGAACAGCACCTATAGAGCAGGTCTTTTAGGCTGAAAATGTTTTCACTGGAGACGGTAATTTGGTCCAGGTCCTGGATTTGGGTCCTAATCTGCGGCCGGAAAAAACGGCCCATGTCCGAAATCTCCAGAGTGAACGCAGCCTTCGCTCGGATTACAGCCCGGTCAGGTCCGGCTGCACACGCCGATGCACGGGCACATGGGCCTATTCCAAATGAAAACAGACAAGGAAAAGTGCAATAGGAAAACCCACACACACTCACACACACAGAGACACACAATCGCGCATTTTGAGCTGTGAAACAAAATCCCGCTCTCTGCGGACCCCCACTTTAGTGTCGAAGGTGAAGCATTCCAGAGGCGTTAAATTATTCCTGAAGGAAACTGGATCTGCAGGCTGAATGTGTGTGTGTGTGTATGTGTGTGTGTGTGTGTGTGTGTGTGCGTGTGTGTAAGGGAACCGCTGCCCACTCCGCTCTGCCGCAGTTCAAAGGTGTTTACCACCAAAGCGTCCCAGTGAACCGGTAAAGGTAAACGTCCAGATAAGCGCTAGCGTCCGACTGGGGGGCCGCAGGAAATCTTTGATGGATGATCAACCAGAAGCAGGAAGCATCACAGGAGGAGGAGATAATTCATCAAAGAAGATCCGATAGACCTTTCAGTGCGGAACACACCCATCATACACACGTTACACACACCCACACACACATTACACCAAATCAGATACACACACTGCAAAAATGGATGCGTTCAAATCCACGTAGAACTGAGGGGGCACAGGAAAGATTTGGGGGCACTTTGTCACACTTTAATTTGTTCATACCTTACAGATTATCCACAGTCATGGTTCCTAAAATGAGGTCTGTGCTGTATAGCCAGGGGGGTCCATCTCTTTTTTTTTTTGAGTCAATATAAACAGTGACATGAGCCAAAAGAATCATAGGGTCACATTGGTGTTACAGAGCAGTTCATATACAGGCTATATAAAGGGCAATTTATACTTCTGCATCAAACCATTGCCGCGTGCCCTTCGCCGTAGCTTGACATGCACCTTTCTGCAAACACAGACTGCCACAGCTATGATTGGTCCAACGGGCCATGCGTTCCTGTGTACCCATTCCCTCCCTCGCAGTTTAAACTACATAGCGATGCTGAGGCGCTGACACACGCCTGCAGAAGTATGAACACGTTTCCCTGCGTAGTGCACACTCACTGGATACGCTTAGGATACAGCGAAGGTTCAATGCAGAAGTATGAATTGGGCTACAGTGTCCCAGGTTTTTGCCAAATGGAGTGCTAGATGGTTGCCATGGTATCCCAGGTGAATACTAGGATTTTTGCAATTACAAGTATGGGAAATCACTATGTCTCTTTAGACTTAATCTTGAAGAGAGAAAAAAACAATCCGAATAAACTTCAGGTGATCTGAATTTCTTTCCAGCAGTTTAAGGGGAAAAAAGGGCTTGCAGCAGAACTAGATGCTCACAAAAAATGCTTTGCTATTCGCCAACTGTAAGGCTTTACTACAGTAAAGCCTGGTTCATTCCTACTGCAGATGCAGCATGGCTACTGACACAGATGTGGATATAATTTAATTGAGCAAACCTCTCGATGATAACAGTATATTCTTCAAAAAAATAAAAAAATTCAAAATGCACTGTTCCAAATTATTATGCACAGCAGAGTTTCAAAACATTTTATAGGTTGTAAAGAACTGAAAATGGTAATTTGTTGAATTTGCAGCATTAGGAGGTTTTCACATTCATTGAAATCAAAAAATATTTCAATCAAAAACATCCTAACAGGCCTAGTTAACATGTTAACATAGGAACCCTTCTTTGGTATCACCTTCACAATTCTTACATCCATTGAACTTGTGAGTTTTTTGAGAGTTTCTGCTTAAATGTATTTGCATGTTGTCTGAATAGCCTTCCAGAGCTGCTCTTTTGATGTGAACTGCATCCTACCCATATAGATCTTTTACTTGATGATACTCCAGAGGTTCTCTATAGGGTTGAAGGTTGTCAGGGGAAGATGGTGGCCACATCATGAGTTTCTCTCTTTTTTATGCCAATAGCAGCCAATGACACAGAGGTATTGTTTGCAGTATGAGATGGTGCATTATCATGCATGAAGATGATTTTGCTCCGGAAGACACAGTTCTTCTTTTAGTACCATGGAAGGAAGTGGTCAGTCAGAAACTCTATATACTTTACTGAGGTCACCCTCCGCCCCCTCCTTGCTGACGTCGCAGCCTTGTTGGGACATGGTGGCCATCCACCAACCATTCACTACTCCATCAATCTGAATCATCTAGGGTTGCAAGTTACTCATCAGTAAACAAGACAGTTTGGAAATTAGTCTTCATGTATGCCTGGGTCACTGCAACCATTTCTGCTTGTGAGCTCTGAATAGTAGCTTTATGCACCACAGCAGGCCTTTGAAGGATCTCACACCTTGAGGTTCACAAGACTCCAGAGGCACCAGCAGCTTCAAATACCTGTTTGCTGGTTTGTAATGGCATTTTAGCAGCGGCTCTCTTAAACCACTCTCTTAACACTGTTTGGAAAGACCGTATCATCAAAGCAACATCAAAGCAACCACTTAGTGAATACATTATATTTCACGGAATTAATAACACACTGCCTGGCCAAAAAAAAAGTCGCCACCAAAAAAAAAGGTCACACACTTTAATATTTAATTTCATCTTCTTAAGTTTTGATTGCAGCACACATTCACTGTGGCATTGTTTTGATAAGCTTCTGCAATGATGGTAGTACGGTGGCCGAGAAAGCCCAACGCAGTGCAAATTGAAAAGCGCTGCAAAAGCACAAAACACATCCATCAAAATTACAACACAGGCGCAGCAAATAGAAAAACGCGCTGCAACTAGAAAAACGCGCTGCAAATAGAACCACAACACAACGGAAGTGAGTCACAACACAACGGAATTTTCCCGGGGGACCTTAAAAGATGCTGTACCAGCTAAGCTGCGTCTTCAGTAACGTCTCGGACTTCACTATGTGTACAAAGGACAATAAGTGGCAAACAAGGCGTTTTGTGAAGCAGAACTTTTAATAATATGCACACAACCGTGGTAATCACAGGTAATAAACATAACTTACTTTTCAGAAGCTTGTTTGCCACTTATTGTCCTTTGTATACAGCTGGTACAGCATCTTTTAAGGTCCCCCGGGAAAATTCCGTTGTGTTGTGACTCACTTCCGTTGTGTTGTGGTTCTATTTGCAGCGCGTTTTTCTATTTGCAGCGCGTTTTTCTATTTGCTGCGCCTGTGTTGTAATTTTGATGGATGTGTTTTGTGCTTTTGCAGCGCTTTTCAATTTGCACTGTGCTGGGCTTTCTCGGCCACCGTATGGTAGAGTCTGACCACTGCACAGAGCCTTCTCTGTGTTGAACGATACATGTGTGAAAATGATGGTCTCCTTCTACCTGTATCATTCTTTCACAATTCCAGCTCCATGAATCCTGACATTGTTATCTTGGAATATTCTTGTGTCATCAGAGAAAAAAAATCTATTGATGGGTTAACCTGGTCTATATTCAGTATATTCAGGTAGTCAGCTGACCTCATTCTTTCAGCACATACTGTTGCTGAAACTAGACCTGCAGACCAACTGCAGCATCAACCCCACATCAATTACTTAGTTTAATACAGGTGGCGACAGCCTAGTAATGGGAACCACTTAAGCAGTGAACCATTCTGACTTTTCTTCTGGAAACTGTATGTGTTTTTCCTATTAGTATATTATGATCATCTCCTTGTTTTTACACTCACTGTCTATCTTGTCAACTCCACTGATTATATAATACACTTTGTAGTTTCCTAATTATAGACTTTTGTCCTGTATCTGTTTCTCTGCATACTTTATTATCCTCTTTTCACCCTGTTTTGCAGGTATGAGTGAATCAGACACAGCAGTGCTGCTGGAGTTTTTAAACACGGTGTTCACTCTATTAGATACTTCTACCTATAGCTGTTCCACCATGTAGATATAAAGTAGTAAGGTCAGAGACTGAAGCTCAGATCTGTTGCTGCACAGTGTGGGATTGGGCCTAGTATTAAACTGGACCCTGACTAATTTAACTCAGGCTTCAGCCCAGAAATGGCCAGGTGATATTTGCTATCTAAGGCTCCACTTTAAACAGGAAACTCACCTTTATAAATGTATGGGAGGCAGAAAGAAACTCTCGCTCTTCTCTCCTCTCCTCTTTTGTCTCTCTTTCGTGCAAACCCCATCATCCTTCCCAGTTTATCTCCCATCATCTACTGTGGAGCATCTGCAGAGCATGTGCATTTTATTCCTTCCCTCTGGTCATCTGTCTCCCTGCATCAGTCTCTCTATACCTTAATATACCTCCCTCTCTGCTGCGCTCCTTTATTTACTTACACACACACACACACACTCATACAGTGCAGAGTGTAGGCACATACAGCTGGAGACTGTAAAAATAAACTCACCGTGTTTTAAAGGCCAGAGATTAGTTCTCTTTTATAATCCTCCCTTTCATGTGTAACTGTGTGTGTATGTGAGTGTGTGTGTGTTGCACTTGTGTAAGTGCTCGCTCTGAGTTAGGCATGCAGACGGAAATTTGGGCACTTTTTTCTCTCAGTCTTCCTCTTTTTAGGTTTTTGATGTGTGAAAAAAGCACTAATTGGCCAGAGAGTGGCAGGGAGGTCCTGTGTCCAGATGTGTGTGTATGAATGTGCATTAAAGTGTGTGTGAGGCAAGTGCACATGTACTGTGTGTGGGGTGTTTGATGTGTGGTCAGTGTATGCTCTAGCTGAAATGCCTCATATAGGTAAAATTGCTTAAAACATGGAAAATAAAAACCTGAATGTTAAGACCACCATACTCCATGTCAGTCTTTAGCTAGGGTGTCAAAAAGCCCCCGATATGCTGATCAGTGGAATTGTGTTCCCTGGAGTGATGGAGCTCCATCCAATACCTTTGGGATAAGTTTGAAAAACAGAACCAAAACTAATCATCCACCTGTAAAGCTAAGCTAAGAAAACAAAACTGTAATTCCTAAAGAAAACATTTCAGATGTAAATTATGTAAATCTACACAGATTTCTGTCCTGAAAACTGTTTTTGGGTGATCAAAGCACTTCCGTTTATTTACAGTAATCTTAGATTTACAGATTTTCACTAAGGCTGGAGCATTAGCATTTACAGAGCTACACTTAGGAACCCCTGAGTGTTCTAGTAAGACAGGGTAATATTAGCACTGTGGTTAGCGGCTAATGCTAATGCTGCTCTAGCAGTGCTATCCGGGGTTAACAGCAGGGTATAGGCTAATAATACTCTCTTCTGAGCGGCCAAAGAGCAAGCAATCAGCGCGGTTAGTGGCTAATGCTAATGCTGCTCCAGCAGTGCTATCCAGGTTTAGCAGCAGAGATAACACTTCGCGCGTTAAGCTGAAACTCCTTTATAACACTGCACTTCAGTGGAGTGGCTTTACTGTTCCTTACAACCTGAGTGGTAGAATTTATACATAAATCCACCGGATTATAAGGCGCACAGATGATTTTTGGGGGAAATTAAATTATTTTAAATGTGCCTTATAGTGCAAAAAATATGGTAGCCAGTTGCTTAAAATTAACAAATGATGGTCTGATTAGAAACTGGGTCTTGCTGTAAAAGGGTTTAAAAGTTATTTTCCCATTGCCCAATAAAAAGGATCTCAAGCTATTTTCTCAAGTGCTGGAAATGCTTTCACTCACAGACATTTTGCGAAAGGGGAAAACCATTCCACTAAGCGCAGACCATCAGATAGCCATAACCATCTTTAACAAATCATTTTCTGTTTGGAATCTGATGTCAATCGACTTTCAGTGTTGAGGCCTTGTGGTAAAAAGTTAGGGGTCACCACTAGTAGTGATACTAGTAGTGATAATGGCTGGGCTTCCCATTAACATTTTTCAGCAGGACCATGTTCACCCTCACACAACAAGGGTTTCCAAGGAATAACCTTGCCAGATTGCAACATTCCTAGGTTTGCCTGATTGCCAGATTTATCACCAATCAAGTTTTTATGGGATTAGCTGTGACACCAGCTTTGGCAACCTATGATTGCGTAGGAGCTTCATACCCATCTGTTAGCAATTGTGCCACAGGATGCTATATAGAACCTGTATGCCTCAATTGTCAACCATATCTCATATTGTATCCAGGCTTAAGGCACCTAAGAGACGAATAAAAGCTTGCAAAAGTTCTACCAGTAGACTCCACACTACATCATTTCATTTAGACCATGCTGACTTATTAATTCTAAGATTAAGGAATAGTAGAGGAGCATGTGCCTCTCTCTCTCTCAGTGGTAAAACAAAGACAAAGGCATGTTAGAGCTCTTAGTCATAGCTAACTTGGTTCTCTCATCACTGCTTGTTTACACATCACATTATGAACTGTCCTCTTATAGTGACAATGTAGGTCTTGTTTTGCTTCCCTGAAAGACCATGACCCTCCTTGATGTAGACAATGACTAGCAGATGGGGAGTAGCATGTGATGGTCAAGCAAAGAGCAAAAATGTAGCTTATTGTACTTAAATGGTGATGCTACTCTTTTACTGTAAAGCCTTAGTCAGATTTAAAGGGAAAACAGGATTGCAGGGAAATGTGAATTACCGTCAGGGCTTACTAGGTACATGTTCTGGTGTCCGTGGTCACTAGGGGGCCCTTAACCAGTGTGGATTTATAATAGGTTGGCCAGTAGGGTTCATCATGAAAATACTGTCCATTTTTATACTATTAAGGGTACCACTTTAAAATAAGGCTCCTTTATAAAGGGTTAATAAATAGTTTATAAAGGAGTTTATCAATGGTTATTAATTATCTTATAAACCATAAATACACCTGTTGTGTACCAAATAGTGATTCCACATTAATTTATACTGTTAAATCTCAGATCTTATTAGATGCATTGACATTTATGTTAATAACGTTATTCATTTACCTATAATAACATATTAAATAAATGACTAAACTGACTTTCAATATTATTTAACTAGATATGTTAAAAAAAGTCATCATCACTGTTATTCTTTCTATATATATGTTTATTAAGTGCTTACTAATGTTTTTAAAGTATGTATATCTTAACTTATACCCATTTATAAACTCTGTTATAAACTATTTGTAAAACCTATACAAAGGAGCCTTATTTTAAAATGGTACCCTATTAAGAATCATTTTTATAATGTATTATATTTACAATACTTCAAAATACATAGAAATCATCATTTACCAGATTAATCACAGTTGTTTGAATGAATGAAATCTGTGCAGAATTATGCTAATAAACAGTGCAGCACGGAGGAAGTACAAGTGTATTATTTCAGAAAACTGTTACACACAGGTCCAGTGTAAAGACTGGTTTATACTGGCTAGTGCTGTACATTTCTTTTTACAATCACAGTGTGATTTGTTTATTTGCTGTATTGTGATTATCACACCATAGCTTTAAATAAAATAAAAAAATATATAGGCCTACGTAATCTTTGCCCCCAGCATTTTGAAACACAAAGCTTTTAGCTGATGCTTTTAACTGGCTTACAAGACTAGCAATAGGGGCATGAAGAAATAGGTAGGATTAGAAAACAGATTGCAAAATTAGTTTCATGGAAATTCATGAATTCTCACTTTTACAAAAAAAATACCTCTATATTATTTATTCATTTCCTAAGAATTCATTTTGCAATTATCCTACATATTCCTACCTATACCTATTTGTGCTCATCGGTCGACTTTTCATGAATTAATTTCAAGATGGAGGCACCCAGAAAACAAACTGAAGTTACTGTATGTATAAACAAACTTCTCGGTGCCTCATTTTAAATATCAGGGCCCTCAGAATTCTACTAATGAAGTGTGGAGCTACTTTGAGTTAGTAAATAGTGTAATTACTGATTTATTAACATGGGTAATGATATGCCCCTATCGCTAGTATTGTAAGGCTGTTGGGAGCATCGGCTAAAAAGGCTGTATTTGGGAATTCCGGGGGTGAATGGAGATGGGCTATTCAACAAAAGTTTGTACTTGTTATGATGCTTTGCTACACCCCAAGTCCATTTCACTTCAGATCTCTCCTTTAAGCGTTACATCATATGGACAAAATATGAGAAATATTAAGTGACATTAATATTATTAATTACTGAATATGCTGCATATGGCTTCAGTTCCTTGACAATAAAACAGTGTGAGGGTTGTGATGTCGCTGATGTCAAAGGTTACTTTCTTGAAGGCATGAGGTTATATGAAAATAGTTATAAAAATAAATAAAAAATGTACATTTTAAGACATATCTTCAAAACATTAATAAACTAAATTGTGTTATTCACCTTAACCAGGCAGCACTGCAGACATGGTAACCCTTAAAAACACATCCCACATCAAAGAAAACTGTATGAAATGGATAAAATGTTATTTTAAATGAAGGTTAACATTCTTCTATATGTGTAATAATGTGTTAAATCAGAGTAAATCTTAAAAAAAAGTATTGGCTGTGCTGCAGAAACAAATATTATATTGATATTGATGCAGAAATAATAAACATATCATTTTCCATGGAGGCTTAAGCCTTTTGCAGAGCCCTTGGTACGACTTTAAATGTTTCAGGCAGGTCAGTGCAGCAGTGTTAGTCCCAATTCTAGCCTTCCAAACTGTGACTCAAGCATAATCTGTTATTTCTGAAAGGTCACTCTGGTCACAGAAAAATGCTCTAACGATTACAGAAAGAAAATTAAACCCATTCGAGGGATTACAGAGGTGTTAATAGCCGTCCTTTTGGCTCAATCTGATGAAAGTCATGACCTCCTGAGGTTTGGCAGCGTTCGGGGTATTTCCTCACGCACACCTCCGCAGTGTGCGCTGCCCTGGGCCCGTATCGTCTGTCACACTGCTGTTTTAAATGAACTCCACAATCGCTGCATCAGGATCAGGAGAAACGCACAAGTGGAGAGAAACACAACACTCACACTGTGTACTGCGGTAACCATAGTAAGAAGGCTGGGGTCCGTTCTGTTTTAAATTGTGTGGCTCTGTCTGGGTTCATCCGGGTCTACCAGCAAGAGGAAATGAAGGAAGAGTTCATTTGCAAAAAGAGATATACTTTACACATATACTTATCTGTTATATCAAATTAACTCTTTAAATAAACTTAGTTAACTTTAATTGCACTGGGAAATTCATGTACTGTACATGCTAAAGTGATTTAGAATAAAAAATAAATAAACCAAACTATGAAACTGTTAGACAGAGGCGAATAAAGCAAAACTAAAACAATATAAAACTAATTAAATTAAATAATAAATAAGCAGGTTATGATTAATTAAAAATAAAAAAAATAAGAATCTGAAAATAAATTATAATTCAATTAAAATAAGTGCAGGCTGTGTGTATTTGTGGCAAAAAGAACAAATATACACACAAATCATTGTAGATTTAGCTTTTTTGGTAGATTTTAGCAATGACATAACTAAATACCATATTTGTCACACTGTAGGGTGCACTTAACATCCTTTAATTTTCCCAAAAATCATAAGTGCACCTTATAATCCGGTGCGTCTTATGTATGAAATTTACCAGTCAGGTTGTAAGCAGCATTAAAGCCACTCTGCTGTAAAGTAAAATTTTCCAGTTTCGACACTCGAGGCTGTAGCAGTATTAGCATTAGCCGCTAACCGAGCTAAGCACTAGCTCTTTTGCTGCTCAGAGGTGAGTATATCAGACTGTAGACTGCTGGGCACACTGCTAGCTAATATCACCCTGGCTTACTGGAACACTTAGATTTCCTCAGTGTAGCGCTGTCGGGCAGCTTTAGCTGCTAACCGCGACTAGCCTTAGTTGAAATCTGGAAATCTAAGCTTATTTTAAATAAATGGAAGTGCTTTACTAACCCAAATAAACAGTTTTCAGGAGATAAATCTTTGTAGATTAACATCAGTGCTCGTTTGACTTTAAAAGAAAACGTGTTTTTTTAAGAATTACAGTTTTGTTTACTTAACTTAGCCTAGCTTTACAGGTCTTGCCACCCAGCGGCAAGACCTGCTGAATTAGAAGGAAAACATAGCGACATCCCTGTTCCTTACTAGTGTCGCATTGTGCTTCTTCTAATCTGGTGCGCCTTGTGTATGAAAGTAGACCAGAAAATAGATGTTTATTGAAAGTGTGCCTCGTAATCCAATGCGCCTTATAGTGCAAAAAGTACGTTGGCTGTTGTGGTAAATTACCCCTGACTAGTGCTATTTGCTTTTTTTAGTCTATTTGTGTCTCTTTAAAACGTTCATACACACAGTATTGTCTAATTAGTATCTGTGGACATGTTTCTAACTGTGTTTGGATGGGAAATATACTGGATAACACTTGAGATAGCTAGCTAGCTAGACAATTTAGTTAGCTAAGTTAACTAAAGTGATCTGGACTATGCTGGCTAGTGCAGTCATGCTACAGGTGCGAATTTGAACTGCAGTCAGTCACGGGGTAAGAGCAGATACGTCACATCTGATTATTACCTCAGCAGTGTGAAAGTAGTATGAAAAAATATGCATCAAACATCTTCTATCGTGTAAAATACAATCAATATAATGCTAGATACCTGTTTGGTAGAGGTTATTGCACTCATCTTGCACTCATTTGCGTAGATTCATTGTCATCATCCTGGCAACCCGAGTGAGCTTGGCATCTGTGGAAGGATGGGTGGGAAGATAAGTCTCTGGCGTTTTGAAATTTGACTTCTGTAACCATTTCACACACTTGCATTCATTTCTTATTGATTTCTCTACATATATTAAACAAAAGCAAGTGTGTGATGAACATAAACTCGAAAATAGAAAATTCGGTGTAAAACTAGATTAGAAAACTCATTTTTTCTATTTAGTATATTTAAAAAAAAAAAACCATAAAGGCGAGGAGTTTACACACTGCTAATAAGCATCTATCACTTGCTAGCAACATTAGCTATTCCTGCAACTTCAGTGCAAGACTACAGAAACAAACAAATGCATGCTTAGATATGATTTATTACTTCAGGATTAAAGCTATCAATGAATCGAACTACACAAAAATAAGCAGTGGCTAAATATTTATATGCCAAGCTGTCCAGACTGATGAAGGAATTCATTTTCAGAAATTAGGCACAAACTGTGTCCATGTGAACCCAATTTGTGCTAATCCTGACTGTATTACTGCATAGCTGCTCTCCGCTGCTCGGCCTGTAATGATGAATCTGCTTCTGAAGAGTGTGTTTCTGAAGCTCAGGAGTGTTGTGTATACAGTATCATAACAGAACTCAGCAGGAATGTAGCGGCGTGTAGGTGCTAATGCTTCACATGTGCATATTTCATAAGCAAATGAACGGGGTCAGGCGCGGGGCGAGAGAGGAGGACTCGGACAGAGAGAGAGAAAGAGAGAGAGAGAGATTACCATGTAAGGATTATTGTACAGAAAAAGACAGAAATAAACTCTCTCATTCATGCTTGAGCCGGACTTTAGATCAGCCGGTCTTATTCAGATCTTAAAGACTGATATTGAGGAAAATGAATGGCCTCAATTAATTGGAGTTCTGCTAATTTATGCCTGTTTATGGTGAACGGTTATACTGTTTTTACTGTACGTGGAGGTCTTTGATCTTAATGCATTCCAGTTGTTCCAAGGATTCTATCAGCAATCTGATATTTCAAAGGCAAATGATGTAATTGAATAAGCCTCGTAAGAGGCCATACATTATCGCTGCCTTATTATAACAAAATTAATATAGGAAATTGAAACTACAATAATGTTTAATTTAGTAAAAAACATATTTGCCAATTCACTATACCATCTATTTCCAACTACATTGACTAGAACTAGTTATTGTTTCCCATATCTTTTGCCATGTCCTGTGACTTTTGTCATGTCCCATGGAAGCTAAAGAACACCACACTGACCTGAAAGATGTGTATGTCGGGTCCCCTGCATTCTGCTATCCTCGCTTGTCCAACGTTTCCACAGAAAATTCTACTCAGACACCACCAGCCAAGCTCATTATTGCCTTCTACAACGTTTTCTGCTCTGCTAGTTTCAAAATATAAATATAAATATCCATCTGATGTCGACATGAATTTCATCATTTTGACACATTTTGACACATTTTGACGGTCATCTTTTCCCAAATTCAGAAACAGGAGCTACACTATAATGCCAAATGTATTTGCTCACATGCATTGCTTTGGTGGCCATTGAAACCCATTCCATTAAGCTCTCAACACTCTACTGGTTCTGAGTTAATTTGAAGGACACATGAAGTATGGAGATCTGTAGCATCTGATTCTGAAGAAAGTTGGCCACCTCTGAACACTATGCTGCTCTGTTATTTTACATTAACAGAGCGAGCTGTTTTTATTCCCATTCGTTTCCACTGACAGTTGGCTATGGAATATTTAGTAGTGAGAACATTTCATGACTGGACTTGTTCTCACACTCCTGAGAATTCAGATCCTAAAAGATAGACCTATTCTTTCAATAATGTTTGTAGAAGCAGTCTGCATGCTTAGGTCTTGATTTTATACACCTTTGGTCTTAGAATTGGAACTGGAACTTGAGTTCAGTGATTGGACGGGTGAATTCATACTTATGGCAATATAGTGCACTGTATCTGACAGACTTTGCAACTCAACAGTAATGCTGATTTACAATTAGTGTTGTCCTAATTGTAAATAACATTCAGAATATAAGACTAGTAAGAACTAGCAAGTGCCTACAGTATTTCATATAGGTGGGACACCATATTAATACCACAATATATCTTATATCATATTGCTTTTGTTAGCGATGCATTATTGATATGTGGACATTATTGAAACATAGACGCTGTGCTAAACTCCTTAAGACTTGCCCCCCATGTCAGTCCTGATACTGTCAATCTCTAATCTACACAACATAGACTCCACTTCCCAGCGTGCACTCTCACCGGATTAACTGACTTTCCTGATCGCATGACGCTACAGTGTTCCCGCTCCCCCAGTTACTGATTGATTCCATCTGGCCTGCCTAATATAAATACCCCTCTGTTTGTTTTGTTCTCTATCAAGTATTGAATGCAGTTATCCAGCTATTCTTCTTCTTCTTTTTCTTTCGGCTTTTTCCTTTTCAGGGGTTGCCATAGCGAGTCATCTTCCTTCATCTCCCTCTGTCTTCTATGTCCTCTGTCCTCACACCAGCTACCTCCATGTCCTCTCTAACTGCGTCCATATATCTCCTCTTTGGTCTTCCTTTTTGTCTTTTTCCTGGCAGCTGCATGTCTACATTTTTTCTACCAATATACCCACTGTCCCTCCACTGGACATGTCCAAACCATCTCAGTCTGGCCTCTCTAACTTTACCACCCAGTTGTTCAACCTGTGCTGTGTGTCTGATTATCTTATTTCTAATCTTATCCATCCTTGTAACTCCCAAGGAGAACCTCAACATCTTCATCTCTGCCAGTTCCAGTTCTTTTCCCGTTATCTAGCTCTTCTACAATGCTTTTTTGCCCTGCCCTCTCTGTTGTTTATTCTCATTGCTGAACAATGTTTGCATTTTTGACTACTCTTTTGCCTTTGCCCTTTTACTGCTGGATTTATTGTATATGACCCTGTTTTGCCTGACTATGCTCTGATATGTTGTTTTTATTTGCTGCCATTTTGTTACTGACCCTGCCTGTCCCTCACTACTCCTGTAAGCCTAGCCCCTTTGTTAATAAACTGTGTGATTGGGATCTGCGAGTGTCTGTCATGTGTCTGGCCTGCATGACACCCCAATTTCACTAACTTACTAAAGTTACTGCTTCATTACTTCATGTGGTGGCGCTATTTAAATAAATAGGGTAAACCTGTGTTAAAAAAGATTGTTTATCCAATTATATAAACTGGTTCAAAGTAAAAAATGCTGAATGGCGAGCAGTGTGTTTACTGTGTGCTCTGTCAGTATCACTATTCCATAAGATTACGTCTTTGATTCTAATATTCCTCATTTTTTTAAGCAACCTCATTTCTCTAGTTCAGAAACTAGAGGAGCTACATCATCTGCTGAACTTTAAATGCTTCATGCTGTAAAATCATAAAAAAATTAAAGTGTGTTGAGTTTCTCAATTTACAGAATAAGAGAATACAAAAAACTTCTGAGATGTTTACAGATTTCGAGGCCTCCAGTCCTCTGTGAACTGAGGGAGGTGATGGAGGTGAGAGTGAAATGTGTCTGTGCTGCTGTAAAAAGGGGTCCTGGGAGAAGAGCTGCATTTATGAGTGTGACAGGAGCATGGAATAGAGCCGGTTGGAGCTCTAAAGTGTAAAAGCTGTTTTAATGAACAAGAGGAGGAGGGATAGTCCAGCTGTGGGGGTCCCTGAGTGAAACAGGCCTGTAAAAGAGGCCTCACTCTGAGAGGAGGTGATGGGAATAACACATAAAGGTGTTTGTGCACTTCTGACCTTTCTGACCTCAGTGTAGTATGGGCCTGAGTGTGCTTTCTCTTTTGTTTCGGCATTTTAGCATGTAGCTTTTCTGTAGGACACAATTTAGCGAATCGCCCTTTACTGACCTTTTTCCATACACGGACACTAATTATAAAATAAATTGTCTTTATTAACATAGTTAAGGAGATAACTTAACAAATACAACAATAAAAATGCGTAACTGAAGGAATACCATCCAGACGGTTATCAGCAACAAGTTAAAAAGCCGCAGAAACATACATTGAGAGTCTTAGAGCAACATATACTCCTTTCAGGACCACATCATTTTTTAGGGATGTCCATGCAGCTTTCAAAAAAACAATGCAACACCACATGTTGCACACAGTAAAAAAGCAAGGGCTTTGGAGGAAGAGGACATGTCCTCTGACACTGGCCTGTCCTGGCTTTTCTGACTTTTCTGATCTTTTCCGATGTAGTTACATTACGTGAGGAAATTAGGACACCCCATAGAAACTATAGTTACATTTGTTAAACCATTAAACACATAACTAGTATTTTACTAAACATTTATAACAGTAGAAATGTCTTTTAAAATCGTTTGCATAATAGTGTTAATAGAAGTGCAATTTTCCTGTAAGATATAAAAGATAGACGTTAGAAAACTCTAATTTATTTTTCCTGAAAATGTGTAAAATGGGACTCAGCTGAACCACACCAGCAGCAGATTTCTGCACCCAATTGGGGGGTTCTGCCATTAGTACTGTCTAAAAAAGGAACTGAGAAATCTCAAAATGTGAAGTAATTCGTAATCTATTTCATTGTTTGGTTTGAGGATTCACATGCAGCTTCCCTGAGGAAGACCAGCGTTCAGTTTTTTATGTGTGTCCAATGTTGTTAATTACAATTAAACTACTATGAAATTCTGTTATTATCAACAGTGTGTGGCAGTGGACAAGCTATTTTATTAAAGCGAGGTGATGAAACCCGTACGGATTGGGCTTATGTTTCAATATGTATTTAAAGTGTTGTAAAAAGCAATGGTAACATTAGAAAGTGTTGCATTTCTAATCTTGTCCCAACCTTTGTGGAATGTGTTGCAGGTCTAAAATGTAGGACTAAATGCATATTAACAAATTAAATGTTATAAAAGTTATGAAATGAAGCCGGTGCTTAGAAGGAGCAAAATTGGCCCTGCTCCCTCCGGGTGGGTAGATGGCGCTCTCTCCCCACATCACTAAAGGGTGATGTCCACAGCACAGGGCGTCTGTGAGCTGATGTATCAGAACTCGTATCACTGCGCTTTCCTCCAAATGCGCTGTGATGCTACTCGGCAATGCTTCATCAGCAGCAGCTCAAAAAGAAGCGGTGGCTGACTTCACATGTATCGGAGGAAGCATGTGTTAGTCTTCACCCTCCTGGTGTGTTGAGCATTACTATTGATAGGGGGATTTCTAATAAGTGGGTTGGGTAATTGGCTGAGTGAAATTGGGGAGAAAATAGGCAAAAATCAGAAATAAAATTATTTAAAATAATTAAATAAATGAAATGAAGTTGACAAGACTAAATATGAAATATGCTGAATTCATACTTCATGTTTGCAATGAAATAAAAATCTTAAATTTTTCTGATTCAGGATTGCACGTTAGGACTATTGGTAACCTTCATGCAAGTTCAAGCAACTGTGCTTGTCTGTGTTTATATGGGCATGGATTTCTATTGTATGTGCGTACTGGACATTTGGCAGTACCCCTTATAGGCTCTTATTTCCAAACTGGAAGGTAATGTGTGCGGCCTTTGTATAATATATTATCTACCATAGGAAAGAAAAATACGGTCTTTTTCTACGAGCAATTTGTTCTCCAAAATCAACACGTCACTCAGCTCTTATCAGACCAAAATACAGGTCTCTGAAAGTTCAATCGCTCGATGTTAAAGTAAATGATAACAAACACTGGGACAAATATCTGATTTCATGTCTCTGAGTAAGTGATGCATTGCTAAAATACATCACCAGTGTAAAACTGAGATATTGCTTACCTGCATCACCTAACGTCACCGAGTCCCTCACACCATCGCTGAGCAAATCTGCAATACCCTTCAATAAACATGACACGTCACACGTTCCGCAAAACCACCAACCTGCATAGCAAACGGCAGATAAAAGAAAATGTCATTCAGGTCGGAGAAAAAGGGAAAATATTCCAGAGGACTGGCAGGGCAGCTAGCTGTGGGAATAATTCAGTCTTTGTAGATGACAAAGAAGCCCCTCTTCTTTTCTTCTGATGATGTCATTTAATTTAGTTTGATGATGATGACATAAGTCTGTTCTCATATAATACATCTGCTGATTGATTATCTTCTCATTATCAAACTCACAGGATGCTTGTACTGCATATCCAGGGAACTATGCTATGCTGTGATATGCTAAACACAAATGCCATTCTTTAATCAAAACAACCAACAATGAAGTTTCTACATCTGGGGAACTAGCTTTGTAAGAGTTGCTTGTCTGTTTGTATGTGCAATTCTAGCCAGACACCACCAGCCACAAACATTACTACTAGGAATAGGAATCACAAGGCATTTCACAATATGATATTCTTGTCTACGAAATTACTGAACAGGATAAAATACTCCTTCATAAGGAAATTTAAGGAATGATTATTGAAGATTATTGGTGTCAGTTTCACAGAATTTGACAATATTAATATTATTTACTGCAGGTTTGCCCTATTCATTTAATTAGTGCCACCACATGGAGTAATGCAGCAGTAACTTTAATAAGTAAAACTGGGGGCAAATCTTAGGTAGTTTAGAGTGCCTATAGTAGCATCTAGGTAGCCAGGTTGAGTAAACAGTGCCAAATGATGACAAGTCTTTCTCTATAAGCTGATCATCATAACTGTTTGTATTGTTTGCACATTATAAACAAACTTGTGGATTTTATAACTCTGTTAGCCCATTATAAACTGAAAAAAATGATGAGTAAAATTTACTTTAAAAAAGTATCGCAACTTTCTGCATTTGCTTTTTTTTTTAAGGAAATTTAATTTCAGATAAATTTAAGTAACTTCAACTCGGTTTCAAGACTTAAATGTTAGAGTAAATAATAGAGTAAATAAGTTAACTGAACTTCAGTCAATCCTTTCTTTTATTAACCTTTACTTAATTTCTGCATACAATATTACCTAATTACAATTCCTTAATTTATACAATATTACTCAAATCATTTATTATACATAATATATTTGTAATTCCTGGAATTTTAACATTTTTAGTTAAAACACACATATTACACAACACATGGATGGCAGTATACTAGAAAGAATGTATTACATGACATCCATGTGTTGAGACAGTGAGACTTGGTCTGTTTACAAAATAAATCTTTGAGATTATGTTAATATTAAAATGTGTGTTTTAACTAAAAATATATAAATTTGACTTCACTTATTTACTCTATGTTAGGTCTTGAAACCGAGTTGAAGCTACTTAAATTTATCTGAAATTAAATGTACTAAAAAAAAATAAAAATAAACTTTTTTTAAGTACATTTTTGCGCATCATTTTTTCAGTGTACCAGAGAAGCCCACTGTTCTGACAATACACACTCTAGAGGTGGAGCTACTACTTGATCATGATACTGTTGTCCTACGACATAAAGATATTTTACTATTCTTATAAAGCAAGCATTAACTTCACATTAATCCACTGACATCTGATGTGCTGAAACAAGTCTTTGAGCAGGGAAATCAGGAAACTGTGCTGGCCCTTGGAATTCAAAGATTTCATAAGCATGTTAGCATCAGCAGCAAGTCTGCGCTAATTGCTAACAACATGTCACTCCTCTGATGAACCGCTCTGCTCTTCATCTGTTCTGGATACGCACCAGAGACACACAATCACACGGGACGCCACGCCACTCGCAGCCAACTGGCCAATTAAGAACAAACACCTGTGTTAGCACGTACGCTAGCAAGCAGTGTGTGTGTGTGTGTGTGCGTGGGTCACTGGGGAGAAGGCCACAGAGTGCTGCACATGCTCTTTAAACACACACATACACTGTTAAAACACCAGTCCCAGGCTAATCAGTGAAACGGCGGTGCATCTGTGAGGTCTGCTCGTGCTAGAAACACGTTTTACTGCTTTGATTAGTTTACAAGTTTTTGATGTGTTTCTGTCGACAGATTGAGAGGAAGTGGCTTCAGTCATACAGAGAAGTCACATAATGAACTGCCTGAGCACACTATGTCTTAGCCTAAATATGTGCTCTATGTACTGGCTTAAGCACAGGAGTACATAAAATATTAAGAGTCTTTCAGTCAATAAAAAGGACTTTTGGATGAACTTACTTTGGGCATTAATTTGATTTTTACTAAATCTTCCTTCACAAGAAGCAGCTCTTATTAAAAGGAGTAGCTGTTCGTTCTACAATTGCGGTGCTGTAGTATTTTTGTAGCCTTTTTTCAAAAGTGAATGCTTGAAAACATGTTTTTACCAGTTCTGTGAATGTTGATGCATTGGAATTTATCATGTGACAAGTTTACAGAGAGACTGATGACGAATTAGCAGGTTTAGTTAGCGATGTATCACAGCAATGCTAACTGGTGAATTTAGAAGGTATATTTTTATATTTTTATTTGTGATGAAATTGAGGCTCTTTTTCTCTCTCGCACAAACACTCATGTACACACACAAATGCACGACACACACACAAAGTTGCTGACATGTTTCCTTTTTCCAAGCTGTTGAGTGTGGAATATGGAGCTACACTAGCGTTTGTTTTCTCTATTAAAACTCTAAGTTAAACTCGGCAAATGAGATATATTTATATATATATATATATATTACAGTAAAAATAGGCTCTAGTCTGTCAGGTTTACCACACCATCAGACAATAAGAAAATACAGAAAAGTAGGGGAGAGTGGGGATAGCTGCAACATTTTTTAGTGCAATAACTGGTATTTACCATGAGTAAAATCCTTTTTAAAAACACAAAGCTAGAGTTCTCTTACTTAGTAATCAAATTGTGATTTTAAAGCAAGTGATAATGAAAATTCATTTGACTTTCTGAAAATGTCATATTGATTAACTGAGAATTTGTCTTAAATTCAGTAAAATGACAAAAGAATATGTTTGTTTTTTGGTACAATACAACTGTCTTGATGCTCACAACTTAAGTTAACTTGCCTAATGAAACAAAATATATAGACCATATATAGACCAGTATTGAAACCACAGTTAATTTGGATTGTTTTAGTATTATCGCACAGAGACATATCTAATATCACATTAAGACGTGTTTAATACAAGTTATTAAGATTAATGACTATTGAGTTTTAAACATCATTATGTTTAAAAAGGCTTTTTTAAGTACTTTTAAGTAGGGGTGTGACATATCGTATAACGTACGCGATAATATCGTCAACAATTTTGAATATCGTGAACAATATTATACCCTGAAATATCGTGCCATATCACTCACCCCTAATTATCACATCAGGTACTACTTTTTTTCTGTTTTAAGCAAACGAAAAATTAAAAAATTCTCATTTCCCATTAAATATCTACTAGAGACAGATTACATTTGTCCAATATCATTTATTTTACTTTAATCCTGCATATATGAAGATATTTGCCGTTCTGTTACAATTCTGCAAAATTTCTTGTATTTTTTTAATATCTCAGTTAGAGGTGTGCAATATCATATAGTCAACAATAATAAAATGTAACTTTTGTTTTGTTGCAATTGTGTATTTTTTAATTTTTTCGTCATATTGCCAAGAGTATCGTTATCGCGATAATACTAGGAAATATCGTGATATTATTTAGGGCCATATCGCCTACCCATACTTTTAAGTTAGATTATATTGATACTAGTTTAGATCACTTTACATAGCTAGCAACCTGTTTCAAATATGTGCTAACTTGATAATCTAACTGTGTATAAATATAAATATGAATATGAATGCAAACACTTGAATGATGAAATAAATCATCTGCAGCACACTGTTTGCCTGCTATTGTGTTCTGTACTTGGTAACCCAAGGTGTGGAAATGGGACTTGGGGATTGGTGGTAAGCAGGAGACTAAAACCCACATAGCTTTCCCTTTCTGGAAAAGACAGTTCAAATAAGAATATACTCTTAAACTTAACTTAATGTTTTCTTAATATCTGAAGATCCAACCCAATCATATTATGACTTTATGACTTCAGGTGCTTTAAATAATTGATGTTCCAGAAATATTCTTTAAACATAGTAGTTTGGAATTGGATCGCAGTATTATTTAAATGTTTCTTACACAACTGTCTCTGTATGGAAGGTCATTAAGTTCACAGCTAATTCCAAGGTGACATGAAGGTTTCTTGATGTGGGTCTCAGTGCACTTGGGTGAATGCAGGGTGTTGATTGGGTTAGTGTGTGTGAACTGGGCCTTCAGCATATGTCTACCAGTCAGCTCCTATTCGTCTCATTAGAGCTGCCACTGGACTGCAGCCTACAGTGAGGAAAAAAGACAACAGTCCCCCACACACACACACACTCACCGCACACACACACAAATTCACAGCACACACAATTACGATTATCTAGGCTCATACAGTTACCTTTTTTTCTGGTTTTCTGTAGACGGTCCTGAAATCCTGAAAATACAACTAGTGTATGACCCTGAACAGGACGAATTTGGGGTATTATTGTGTCCTGTAAGTAAAATGAAAGACACATAACTCAAGATTCTGCACAATGTGTGAGTATTCTTTTAAAATGTAATGAAAGTAACAATCATGGTAAAACCACGGGCCCTATCTTACACCCTACGCAAGGCATGTTGCGATGCTCATTGCTATCTTACACCCCAACATACAACAGTCTATTTTGACACCTTGCCCCTGCATGGTTTAAATAGTAACAGTGCCTGTCAACATGTATCGACGCAGATGGCTGTGGTGATCTCGAAATGTGGCATGTTTAGGTAAACACACGACTGCCACTGCCTGAAAACAACCTTGACAGACATCAACAGTCAGGTGTTCATTGCTATCTTGGCAGTAAATTGCCTAATGTGCGTCCATCACTGTTTGTTACGCACACATGGACATGCAGCAGTGCACAAACCCATACTGCATGCCTGTTGGCCGCTATGAAAAACTTTTACATCAACAATATGAAAGAATGAGTGTGAACAAGCAGGTCAGCTTCCTCTGCTAAAAAGCGCTGGACACGTTCACCTAGCTGCACCTCTGAAATAGCAATCTGTCAAAGTTGGCACCTAAAGGAAATGGCAAGTCTACAGATTGCTAAAATAGGACCCAATAGAGAACTCTTCATGCATTTTGAATAACAGTATAGTCCAGGGGTATCCAGTTAGAGAAAAATATTCCAGGCCGAGGTTCGGACCGTCGCCATTTTTAACTTGTGTTATGATTCAGTATTATATACTGTATACTGAAGAAGCCTAGTACTTCTGTCAGTGTTTTATGTCATCAACAACTGAAAGACAAAACAAATTACACATACTAGTATATTTCAACAATATGTATTGTTTTAAATAGACCTGTCATAATAATTACATTATAAACCTATCATAAAATAAATGGAAACACCCTGAACTTATCAAGTCTATTAATGTGAATCTGTATGTTAACTTTGTGTAACAAAATGCTATATTTATTCTATTTGATTTATATTAGATTTAGGCCTGCCTAAACAGCAGTTTATTTTATTTAATATTATTACTGTATCAGACTGTTGTGGGTAAAACTGATGGGGGAAGTTGCCAATGCTTTTTTTTTTTTTTGCTGAGGAGTTCTGATCAGGTGGAGTAAAGTGGACTATATTGCACTCTTGTCTCGGTTGTTTCTCTTTAATTCCTCCAAGTAACACCGCTCGGTTACATTACTGTTAGTATGTTTTATAAAGGTAGTATTTACATTTATTTTCTGGTGCGCACCATCTGTATTCTCATCTTTTCTCGTTTTATTCTCTGACTGCAGCTTCTCACCGCCTGCTTCGCCTGTGTGGCTCTGCGCGCTCACATCTGCATAGATCTGATTGGCAAAGGAGAACGTTTTTTTACAACACTCGTGATTGGTCAGTAAGTTTACTGCGCTGTAAAGCATGTTTACCATAAAGACAATAAACGTTCCGCCGCTTTAAATGAACACCGTCAGAATTAAATCCTTCTCAGTAGTTTATCAGTTTGGGTCCGGATTGGACAATGTCTGGGTCCGGATCCTATTAGTGACCCCTGGTATAGTCCCTTGTGATGCCACAGCCATTCGTAAATGAGAGTACTTGAGAGCGAAATCCACCTTGTTCTTTTCGGACATGTAAAATTAAAAGTCCTATTTCACCTACTCTGTTACCAATCGTCAGTTAGTGTTCTCCTCCAAGCATGTTGAGCTGTACACTGATGTTGCACCAGAGGCAGCTTGATGTAATGTAAATTAATATGCCTTTTAGGAAGCACGTGTTACCCTTTACCCCTCCAGCACTGGCAGCACTGTGTGCAGTTATAGCGGAGTTCTAGATATCTAGATTCAAAGAGAAAGATCACTGTGATTCTCCATCAGTAGTATTAGTGATTTTAAATGAAGTAGGCAAGACATCACAGCTCATCCCCAAATCAATACACCAAGAAGACCAGTGTGTGTGTGTGTGTGTGTGTGTGTGTGTGTTGTGGAGATGTTTAGTCTCAGGGTCTATCAGAGATCCACGTCTACATCCTTGTACACAAACACATGAACACATGTCTGCAAATATGTGTGACCAGTGTGTCTATAAGGGCACAGATACCAAAGTGTGTGTGTGTGTGTGTGTGTGTGTGTGATTAATGTGTGCTGTCCTGTGTGAGGTGTTCAGACTCTTTCATCAGGTCAGGTCCAGTCTCTCTGCTCCGCTCCACAGTTCTGCTGCAGATAACACAGCCATCACGCTGTCGCCACGGCAGAAGATAAAACACACATACACACACACACACACACTTCACAGTCCATACATCACCATTAGGTAGACCTGGGGGTGACCCAGGAGGGAGAAGACACTACACAGCATGGGGTCGGGGAAAGAATAGAGAGGCTGTTCTTCCTCTCACAACAAGCAAGAAGAAGACAAGAGAATGAGACATGTTCCAGTAGCTCACACCGGAGGCCCAGAACACTGCAGCTCCTCTGTCATACACTCTGACTGGGAACAGTGGATCCAGTCTTTCATCTCAATCCTGATCATACATCTAATTATACGTGTCAAATTTGGTAAAAACTTGTAAAAATGCAACAAAACAAATGTAAAAACTGATCTTCTTTACCTTTCTTTCAACTTATGATCACTGACAAAAAAATAACAAACCAAGAAGGAGTTATTAAAATCAAATGAAACCTTATATGTGTGAACACACTGATGATATATATATGTATGATATAGTGTTGTAATCTGGAAGAGACATTCCCTGTGTGTGGAGGAGCATTATCCTGCTGTAAAAAAGCCAGTTAAAAACTTTGTCATGACATTTGAGGCTGCAATATGTCCTGCCCATATCACTGACCGGTTAGTGTCCCTCGTATCTGATGACACCTGTCCCTGATAAACTGATGACAAGGGTTACTGATAAAATCCATGAAGATTCCACTTCCCAGTTTACAGGAATTTGTAATCTGCTTAGTGTCTTAGTGTCAGACACACAGACTACAGGACACACAGGCTACAGGACACACAGACTACAGGACACACAGACTACACACAGAATACAGGACACACAGACTACACACATACTACAGGACACACAGACTACACACAGACTACACACATACTACAGGACACACAGACTACACACAGACTACGGGACACAGACTACACACAGACTACAGGACACACAGACTACACACAGAATACAGGACACACAGACTACACACAGAATACAGGACACACAGACTACACACAGAATACAGGACACACAGACTACACACATACTACAAGACACACAGACTACACACAGACTACAGGACACACAGACTACACACAGAATACAGGACACACAGACTACACACAGAATACAGGACACACAGACTACACACAGAATACAGGACACACAGACTACACACATACTACAAGACACACAGACTACACACAGACTACAGGACACACAGACTACACACAGAATACAGGACACACAGACTACACACAGAATACAGGACACACAGACTACACACATACTACAGGACACACAGACTACACACAGACTACAGGACACACAGACTACACACAGACTACAGGACACACAGACTACACACAGACTAGAGGACACAGATTAGAGGACACACAGACTGCACACAAACTACAGGACACACATACTACACACAAACTACAGGACACACAGACTACAGGACTCACAGACTACAGGACACACAGACTACACACAGAATACAGGACACACAGACTACACACAGAATACAGGACACACAGACTACACACAGAATACAGGACACACAGACTACACACATACTACAAGACACACAGACTACACACAGACTACAGGACACACAGACTACACACAGAATACAGGACACACAGACTACACACATACTACAAGACACACAGACTACACACAGACTACAGGACACCAACTGAAGAGTTCTGAGTTGATGGCACGAGGGGGGCTATAGTAGACTGTAGTAGTCACAACTGATAAGTTCACTTTTTATCCATAGATTTAAAGTGTTTTGTGACTATGGTATCTTACTGAGGTAGCGCACAGTCAACAGCTGTGCCTTGTCAAGAGTTAATTACTTAATCTGAAATATTTCAAAAACTTTGAAAGTCTCTTAGTTTAGTCTAAAAAGACCATCAAAAACGTTGTGATGAAGCTGGCTCTCATCAGGAGCACCCCAGGAAAATACATCAGTTATCATTACATCACATATATTATCACATATATCATATCATCACATCATTAATGTGTTAAGAGCCCACATAAATGTGTATTGGTTTTAAGTTACTACATGATTTATTTTTTATTATTCCCTCACATTCTGGATGACTTAAGTATTCATTTACAAGGGAAAAAGAATAAAAACATTAAAAGAGAAGGTGTGTCCTAATTAAAGTGGTACTGTATACTCAACAATAGGGAGAGAGAAACAAGGAAAGACAGGGAGAAAAGAAAAGAGATAAAGAGTGAACAGGCTAATTTTAAGTCAGTTCTGGTTATGTTAAGAAAACAAAAAAGCAATGTAACATAAAACACACACAGCGTACTGCTCCACATCCAGGAAACAACTGAATCATTGTTCATAATGAAGGCTTACACACCATGCGCTGATGCATGCCCAGCTCTGACGCTGCCCAGCTCTGAATATTGTTTAATTCTCTAACATATCACAGTGTCCCATGCAACATTTTGACAGATGCGCATAAAATTAAAGCCAATGCAAGCATAGCATAGCAGAATGCCCAAGATTATCACATGTGACCTAAAACTGTTCACTGTAAAATGTGATGAGTTGATCTTACTTTAAAAAAATGAGAAAACCGGTTGCCTTGAAAAACTAAAGCAATTCTAACTACACAGTTTAAACTAAATCTACACAGTTTACTTGAGTTGTTTCTACTTTAAATAGCCTGTAAATGCAAGTTGTTTTTTAAGTGTGTGAAACCCGATAAGTTGACTATATTCAAAACTTTTGTTGTAACCGATTTCCTAATAAATTTTAAGTTCATGTAATATAATTTTTAAGTACAATGAACTCAACAAATACATATACATATATGTTTAAAATTAATATTTTCCTGAACTTCTTTTTAGTCTTCTTTCTGGTTTCATTTAACTATTTTAAAAAATACTCATATTCAAATTGGGGGACACACCCAGTATGCAAATCAATTGTGACAGAAGCCAATGGAAAAGAGGCTGCCAATGGCAACAGACTAAATTCAGTTATTATACGTTGATTCAACTCAAAGATCTCAGTTTCAGTGTATATGTGCCCACGAATGTTCAACTAACTCAAAATAGTTCAGTAATGTTTAGAAATCTCCAATTTTATATGAAACAGACTAAATTTATTTGAGTTCAAACTACTTCTGGGTTTACAGTGTATAAAGAGAAAGCAGCTAAAATTTTGGTAAAAAAAAAAAAAAGGCTAAGGCTAAGATAGCTCAGCTAATGTAGCTATTCTTGTCCTGTACAGCTATATTTATTCAGCTGAAAAACTGCCAGTTTGTGAAAATGATGATAAATGATAAATGATGCTAAACACATTTTATGTAATTAATAGTTTACAAAGTTTAGATTAAGGAACACATTGATACAAATATTTATATGCTAGTATTTCTGGAAAGCACTGTACACATTTATGTATATGTGTAGGAGTGTGTATGGAGTTATAAAGCCCATGCTGAGAAGGGAATGTGGAGGCTACTGTGCAGTAAGTATGGAAAAAGATGCCATACAGTCTGCCATATGAAACACATATACACACACACATCAGACACACAGGAACCGAGACGGTGTGTGATGTGGTTTAATGTGGGATTATATGATCTATGGAGGCTATGCCACTGTGTGTGTGTGTGTGTGTGTGTGTGTGTGTGCATGCTTGGGTAAGTACAGCATCTTTAGGAGACGTCCCACAGGGGCCTGTCATGTAGCAGACAGAGGAAAGACAGGCCGAGTGTGACAGCGAGTGTATGTCAGCTTTAGGAGCTGTCCTGGAGGGAGCAGACAGGCTGTGTGTGTGTGTGTGTGTGTGTGTGTGTGTGTGTGTGTGTCAGATGAGAGTGACAGGCTGTATTTGTGGGATATAGCGCCCTTCATCTGCTAACATAATCATCCAGCTTCTGCTCAGCTTCACCAGCCGTTGCTCAGTGATGGAAAATGTGAAAACATGCAGGTAATGATATCGTTAGTTTAAAATGTTTACA